>NC_137027.1:476706-666706 GCF_032717465.1 Coenobita brevimanus | reverse complement strand
AAATCGTACACCAACACTTTTGTCATTATTTTTTCCCCTCTATCACAATTATATGCCAGATAAAAACTGATTATAACATACATATTAACCATTTTACTGCCTGGATTTCTCATAATGAAGTTCTGTGAAGTTAGCGAAAAAATTAAACAAAATTTCTGCCACTGTGCACCAATAGATCTCACCTGTGGGCAGCTTTTTAAGTAAACAAAACAGAAATAGTGGAACGTGTCGGCAGCACAATAGAGTTTCTGGCATTCTTCGAGGCCAATCAGAGCTCACCCTTTTATCTCGTGTTGTGGCCCAGCTTCCGCCCCACAGGGAGAGGTGCGGGCGGGCTGGGGGGGAGGGGATGACTGAGTGAGAAGAAACTGAGGAGAGGCAAGAGTGAGAGACTGGAAGGATGGAAATAAAAAAAATGGAGAGAGGGGGTGGGGAACTGAGGAGGTAGAGAAAGGAGTAGGAAATGAGAGGAGGGAAGATAGAAAGTGAAAGGGAGTGAAGATGAGGGGGAAGAAAGCTGATGAAGTGAAGAATGAGGAAATGGCGAGTGAATGCCAGGTGGGGGAGGGGGAGAAGATGATAGAAAATGAGGAGAGGCATGCCGGAACGAACGAGGTGAGAGAAAATGAGGGATTGTAGAGATGAAGGGAGGGAGGGGAGAGGAGATGATGAGACACGTTGAGGAGAGAGAAGACTTGAGTGGGTGGAAGGGAACGAATGAGAGAGAGAGAGAGAGATAGAGAGAGAGAGAGAGGAGTGCTTGGCTGGGTATACAGAGATAAGGTGAGAGAAAGAGGAGTGGGGGTGCATGGAGAGATGGGGGTGTAGAGAGGGAGTGGGAGGTGGGGAGATGCGTGGAGAGTCGAGGGGTGATGCTTTAGCGAGAAGAGATCGCCTTGGGAGCGTATTTATGAACTTCTTGAGCCTTAGTCGTGTATAAGATAGCTCGTATATATATTTATTTTCATTCACACAGCTGGCAGCCACTTCTCAGTCAACGAAATGCTTGTTTTTGTTTACTTTCACAGGCACCAAACACTTCTCAGTGAAATTAATAAGAGTGACTATTACCACACTCACTGTTCTGACTTTCTATAATAGATCATTCCTGCTACCTCGTAATGATTTTATTTGTCGTGGGAACGACCTCTCTTATTGGAAGGGTTAATTAAAAATATCTTAAGCGCCTTCGGATTGAGAAGGGTGTCCTATACCGATTAAAATTATTTGTTAATAGCACAAATAAAGTAGGGTTTAGAAGACGCCCTCGGGCTGAAGGGATTGAACTGGAATCCACGGCAAAACTTAATGGGTTCTGGTAATGATTGTCTAATAAGAATTGTTTGTCGTATATCGTAAAATTGGCTACCACTCTTTGTAAGTACGGCAGCTGTGTGTAGTTTAGTGAGGCTGTTTCGCTGGTTTAGTACAAGGTTTTAGTGTTGTTTTAAGTGTTGTGGCCGTGTACTGATCACGGGTGTACGAGTCCTCCTCCTCTTTATTGTTTATCTCGCTGCGTTGTAGTTTATTTTGCTGTGTTTTTTCTTCTTTGCTTCTTCCACATTAGTATCTTCAGAATGTGTAGTACAGCAATTATTATTATTGTTGTTGTTATACCACTACTACTACTGCTGCTGCTGCTGCTATATTATTATTATTATTATTATTATTATTGCCGTCGTCGTTGTTGTTGTTGTTTGGTGGTGGTGGGGGTGATGGTTGTGTAATTTTGTTTGTTACTCTTAGTGCATAGAAAGGATGTTTTATAAATTCTGTACATGCCCAACCATTATGAAAATAAATTTCATTCCGTTAAATTAATACCGTATGCATATATGAAAATTGCAATATAAATTCCACATAACGACAAGCAGCCTAATTTTAAGCATCATAACTCCCTATTTGGCTTATTGGTAGGAGAATCTTAATGTATGTTACTGTAGGTTTGTGGGAAATATTTGTTGTTGGTGAATTATTTGCAGTGTATTATCAGTGACTACGATTTCTAATGACTGCGTTTCTCTTGCAGGTAACTAGTGGTGGTGGTGGTGATGACTGCGGTAGTGGTGAGTGCCAGAGTGATGATCAAGATGGTGCTGTGGTGTTCTGTGTGATCACCTGGGCGGTAGCGTTGTGTTAATGTGGTGATGGCGAACGTGTTGATGATGATGGTGTTGTGCAGTTAAGTACGTTAGTGAAAGTGATGATGGCGTTAATTGGGTGGTGGTGAATACCATACATTAGATTGTTGGTGGTGTTGAGGTATGTTATAGGTCATTCACACTAACTTGGCCCAACATTTCGCACCTTTGAAGCTTATTTGACCTAGCTCGGTGGCAGAAAAAGACAAGGCTACGACTCTGCATCCTTTCCACGGCATCCCTTCGCGACCATCACCGTAATCTAGTGGTTATCTCTTGGTACAGCTCAGCGTTCAAGGTGGAGGGATGGCAGTTGTAGGCCAAGTTAAAGTAAACAGAATATAGTTGTGATTTTGGTAAATAGGTAATTTTTGGTGTTTGTACAATAGTGGAGAGTACAGTAATGGTGATGGTAGCAGTAGTAGTTGTAATAGTAGAAGTAGCAGTAATAGTAGTAATTGTAGTAGTAGTGTTGTGGTGATGGCGAATAATTTTGAGGTAGTAGTGGTGGTGTTAGTGTTGTGATTATACTTCTAGTGATGAAATGCGGTTAGTAGTGATGATATCAGTTTGGCATTGATAGTGGCGTTTATGAAGTGACGCACATAGCGATAGTGGTTACTGGTGTGTGACAATGATGCTGATAACTGAGATGATGATAATGCTCTCTGTGCTTTTTGGGATGTTGGCTGAGTATCAATAGTAGAAATAGAGCACACTTCACCCTTCAGTACGACGGCATTTTTGTTCGTTTTATCTGTGGTACCGCCAGACAGTTTTGTTCAGTAGGAGTAAAGGAGTTTAAAATAATGCTGTACTGCTCTAAGTCAAAACCTCTTCAGTGCGATGCCCAGTCTTACCCATGTGAGTCCGATGACGCCCTTTTTGTTCTTATTACTCTCAGTTTTGTTGTTGTTGTTTTTTCAGTTGAGGAGGATTGTCTTAGCGACGGATTTATTGGTGGAGGTTGCTTTTATCCCCTTCACTGCGTGAGGATTCCCGTAGGTTGAGTAAAATCGTATGGAGGTAGCGAGACAACATTGTAAATGACGTCACCGTACTTGAAGGGTTAACCATCAGCTCCTACATTATGTTTAGTGTGTATCAGTCATTTAGTTAACCAGTCAGTCATCTTCTCCAGTATTATGTTTATATTACTCTTGCCCCAGTCAGGTGCTTATATTCAGCTAAGGAAAGATCTCATAAAGTGAAGGTGTTGCTGAAGGCTTGGTCTGTCAAACCCTTCCAGTTGGAAAGGTCTCGCCTGTGCCGACTTAAGTCGTCTGGTGTGAGTGAAGATAAAAGTAAAACCTCATTGTAGTTAAAGGGTTAAATTTCTATAGGAGGTACGAATCTGAACCCATTCAATACGATGACGACATTTCATTCATGCTGCCACTAGACGATTTAATTCATGGAAGACAGCCTGATGAACGGTTTATTAGGGACTGCTGTTTGCCCTTTTACTGCGAGGTCTTATATAAACTGAAAAAAATAGTCTATTGATGACAACTATGTGACCACATCGTTGTGTAGGAGTTAAGATGGATGCATTTACAACACCGCATTAACCAACGGCTTCTCTGCTCTGCCATTATTATATGATCAGTAAGCTAGCCTTTTCTTTTTTCTTCTTTTTTTAAGGCAGGCTAAGACATTGGGTAGTGGAGAACAGATGTAGGAACTTGAAGTTGGCCTCTGGGGAGAAGGATGGTTAAAATTTGATACGGTCCTATTAAAAAAAAAGTTGAGTGTTAGTTAAATCCTTCCCTGTAACAGCTTCGAAAGGACCAATAGGCCTGTTGCTGTTTGCTTGCCTTTTGTACCTGCCATGTTAGGAATACATATGTATAGAGAGAGAGAGAGAGAACGGAAAGACGGAAAGTGAGGGGAACAGGAGACAGCTAAATCGCGTTAACTTTACCTGTTTTTCCTCCTCCCTTCCCTTACCTCTTGCTGCATAGTCGCTTCTCTCCGTTCCTTTTCCCTCCTCTCCCCTCACCCCTTCATCTCTGTTTTATGCCATTCCTCATATCACCACTTGCTTCCTCCTCTCTTCCCCCCACACCCATCCTTTGTTGTTTTCCTTTTTTTTTTTTCCCTCCCCTTCCTTGTGCCTGATGTCTTTGTCCTCTCCTTTGTCCTCTTCTAAGTTTCCCCTCCTTCTTCTTGCCTTGCCCTTGGCTTTTCCTTCCTCTTCCTTCTTTCGTCTTATCCCGTCCCTTTTGTCTCTTCTCTCTTTTCCTGTTTGTCTCCCTTCTCTCCATCTCTTCCTTCTCTCCTTCGGCGCAGCGAGGAGAAGTGAGGGGGCTAAGACAGATGTACAAGGGCGAAGAGGGAAGGATGGAGAGGACAAAAGGAAGGGAAGTAAACAAAGGCTGAGAGGGGAAATGAGGAAAACAATGAGGCATGAAGTGGTATGGAGGTGGTGAGAAGAGACGAGAGGAGACAGGTGAGAAAAAAGGGAGGGAAACAGAAGACAAAGAGAAGGGAAGGGATGGGAGAAACGATGAGAGGAGGGGAGAGGGTTAAGGAAGGTGAGGGATGAGGAGGGGAGGGGTAAGGCAGTTAGAGACGTGATACATAAAAAGTAACCTGGGTCCAAGCGAGGTATGATTGATAGGGAAGGAGGGAGAAGAGGGAAAGGAAGAGGGAAGGGGGGAATATAAGGAGATGGGGGGAGGCAGGATGGGTGGTAAGGTGAGGTGTTGGGATCAATGACACAGGTAGTGGTACGGTATGGAGGAGGAGGGAGTAGGTTAGGGGAGAAGGAGAGAAAGAGGTGAGCAAGGAAGGCGGGAAAAGGAGGATTCGAAGGGGGAAGAGGCACGTAGGAGGAGAGAGGAGGTAGGGTGTGGATGGTTTGAGGTGAGGGGAGAGGGAGGCAGGTAGAAGGGCGGTGAGGTGTGGGGACGACCGAGTCAGGTAGAGGGGAGGGGAGGGAAGGAGAGGAAGAGAGGGGAACGTCCAGGTTAGGGGAGTTGGTGGTAGGTGAGGGAAGGGTGAGGCAGGGTAGGGCTGGGGTGGGGAGGTGTATTAATAGCAGTAGGTCAGGGCCGGACTCCTGCACGTCTTTAGGGATACGATACAGGGTGGGGGACACAGACACGCACGCCCACAAAGCGCCACCCACACGCACACGCGCTAGCGCGCGCGCGCACACACACACACACACACACACACACACACACACACACACACACACACACACACACACACACACACACACACACACACACACACACACACACACACACACACACACACACACACACACACAGCATTCGCTAATCACCTCTGTTTAATTTCACTAATTGGGAACACACGCACGCTTCACTCATGGGCGTCTGTTTTGTTATAAGTCTGATTAACCCCTATAGCCCAAGGTCGTCATTATTATTATTATTATTTGCAATTAATCGAGTGTACTGTTCACTAGCGCAACATAGCAGAGTATTTCTTGAAGGTCATATCTAACCCCTCCAGAGCGAAATCTTGATCCTGAGATGAATGATATAGTCTGGCGGTAGCAAGAATATACTTGGTGTTATATAAAGCGACTGATTGTTCTGCCAAAGAAAGTGATTGTAAAGCCCAAAGACTGCGGAGATTCACCATTCTTATCAGCTGAAGAAGAGCAACAACAACAACGACAACAAGGAAAATATAATGTACCTCCACCATGTGAATGAACCCCTTCAACCTGTGGCCGTCTTTTTGTGGCTGCATGTTTTTTTTTTTTTTCCCTTTCATTCAGTGTTATGGTAAATTCCGGCGATGAAAGGGTTAATGAAGGCTGTAACTAACACTCAGTTAAAAATGTATGACCAGTGCTGTGTAAAAATCATCTGGAAATAGCAGGAAATAAAATAATGTATCCTCGTATTGAAGGGTTAGCCATGGCACCTGTCTGTCCACCACTCTCATCTCTTGCTTACCCAGCTTTAGAGATAGCGAGCATTGTCAATTTTGTATTATTACGGTACAAATTTGGTATTCTCGTCTTTTATGTATTCAGCTGATAAACTCGTAAGTAGCCAGTCAAAAGCCTCTTCCCAAAACTAGTATGCCCAGGGTTGCGTGTCCAGGATAGGTATTCACAGATAGACTTGACGAGTAATTCCCTCCCGTAACTCAGATTTTGATATGCACGAAAAACAAAAGTTATGGGTAGGTTCTGCACTCCCTTCTTTGTCCTTTCCCGAGAAAAATGTAGCACATGATAATTTTCCTCTTCATTAAATGGTGTTGTATAAAGAATAAGAGACAGGGGAAGATTCCGGACTCCCTTATGCAAAAAAAAGGGGGGGGGGTTCACTTACGAGAGAGTTGATGGCAAGTTAGTTTGCGAAACCAGGTCGAGGCATCTTGGTATGAATGGATTTCGATTTTGACATTCTTTTGTTTGAGTTTCTCAGAGAGGGACGAAGTTTGCAGGCTGTAAGCTTTTTGCGAGTGAAACTTTGTAAGGAAAGTTTTATGCAGTACATCATGTGGGAAGGCATAGTCTTGAGGGGAAGTTAGGAATAGCTATACACGGGCAGTCCGGATTGTAAGCATTTGGGTGCGAAATACATACTTGCTGTGTGTTTTGGCTATCGGTAGATGATCATTTGTGCTCAAGGTAAACCTACCGCACAAACAGTAAAAAAAAAAATAAAAAAAAATAAAGAATTTAACATTGGCTGAGAATAAGAACTTTGTATTATATCCAGCCTTGACGTACGGTTATATTCACTACATATTAAACCCAGTGTGGTTCAGAGGGTAAAGTTAGGGAAACCGGCAAACCACCAGTGTACTTGTATAGTAAATATTTATTAGGTTGTAATTCTGTAACGCAGTGAAGTTTGTATGAAAAAGAATGTTAAAAAAGGGACATTAAAAAGCTTAATGTATTTTTTAAGCGAGTGCTTTGAATGAGAGAATGAATGTAAGAGAGAATGAAAACGGAAAACCACTCAGTTATAAGTTACCCGGGAGAAATCTGAGAATATAAACTGAACTTCACTTTTATGCGCACCCTCTCACCCCTCCCCTCCTTGCTGTTTATATTTACCCACAGTGATGGAGGCGTTGCTGTTTTTAGCCCAACGATTTTAGCTATAATTTATGATGCTGAAAAGTCAGATGTAAGACGCAGGGAACACACACACACACACACACACACACACACACACACACACACACACACACACACACACACACACACACACACACACACACACACACACACACACACACACACACACACACACACACACACACACACACACACACGAGAGAGAGAGAGAGAGAGAGAGAGAGAGAGAGATTGGCAGTGAGAAAGAGGTCATCAAGGGATAAAAACGATCGATGAGAGTAGGGCAGTGTAACAGGCATGGAAGCTATCAGACAACGACAGTGGACAAGGGAAAGGACAAGAGAATGAAAGTAGGAGAGAGAGAGAGAGAGAGAGAGAGAGTCATGCATACCGCACTAACTCAGGGAGGTGAGGTGACGTGCTGTTATTAATTTACTTAATGAGAGAGAGAGAGAGAGAGAGAGAGAGAGAGAGAGAGAGAGAGAGAGAGAGAGAGAGAGAGAGAGGAGAGTTGGCAAATGAGAAAGAGGCTTAATGAAGGGATGAAAATGGTGAATGAGAGTAGGGCAGTGCAACAGGCATGGATGTAGTCACACAACGACATTGAGCAAGGAAAAAGACGAGAGATTGAAAGTAGGTCAGAGAGAGAGAGAGAGAGAGAGAGAGAGAGAGAGAATAATAATAATAATAATAATAATGTTTATTTCCACAAACAGTGGTTATTCATATAATAGTATAAATTTTGATAACAATAATAGTACAAAGTGTAGACGTGAAGATTATACACTGTTGATATAAGTGTTAGGGAGTATAATACAGAGGTGTATAATTGTACAATTAGAGAGAGAGAGAGAGAGAGAGAGCGTCAGAAGGTTCGAGAGAAGAGGAAGCAATTTTTTAAAAAATTGAGAGGCAAGTTCAAGGGGGAGGAAGAAAATATACCAGCAAATGAAAAAGAGAGAAGATAAACGAGACGACAAAGGAGCAAGTGAGGGAGTGGGGGTAGAGTGTGAGGCTGGGACAAAGTGAAAGTTTCTGGGTTAAGTAAGCGAGAGAGTGGGCAAGAGATCCAGAGTAGGACAGGAAGAAGTAGGAGAATGGTAATAGAGCGGCGGAGATAAATTAAGAGTAAACGAGTGAGTGAGGAGGAAAATTATAACAGGATAATGGAAGCGAATGTGAGGCTTGAGACGAGGATAACGTGTGAGAAAGCCAAGACAAGGTAATGGGCTGAGTAGGGCAGAGAGAGCGAGACTGATTATGTTGTGACGTAAGAGGGAAGAACGTGGATAAGAAAATACAAGAGACACAGTGTTCCGTAAATAGCGCGCCACTAGAAACCCACCGGCTGGGTAACGTGCGGTGCGGGAACGGCACAGTCTGCTGGTGTGGGCGTGAGTATAGCAGTGCTAGTAGAAAATAGATAAATTATGGAGGACAGCCCGTGATAACTTGACTGAACCGTCCCATCAGCACAACCAGACGTCACCCGGCGAAGAGGAAGAGCGTTTTATATGGGCCACCCTGTGTTTTGGAAAGTGTGTGTGTGTGTGTGTGTGTGTGTGTGTGTGTGTGTGTGTGTGTGTGTGTGTGTGTGTGTGTGTGTGTGTAAGAGAGATTCGTCAAAAGACAAGGTAATGGGAGGATAATAGAGCAAGTGGGGCAGAGTGGGATTGGGGCTGAGTGAGTGGAGTGCATTAGCGGTATTAATGGCAGGTCAGGGGTGGTCTGGCTTCCCACTTCACCTCCTCACTCCCTCCACGCATTCCACCACATTACCCACCCAGGAGGCAGGCACGCACGCAGGCAGGAGAAGATGAAGGCATGCAGGCAGTAGGAAGAGATAGCAGACAGACAGGCAGGAAGGAGAAGTAGAAGGGCAGGCAGAAGAAGTAGACAGACAGGCAGGAAGAGGGAGAACTAGACAGGCAGGCAGGAAGGAGAAGTAGACAGGTTGGCAAGAAAAAGGAGGAGCAGACAGGCAGGAGGGAGGAGCAGACACACAGGCAGGCAGGAACAAGAAAGAAGAGCAGACAGGTAAGCAGGGAGAAGGAAGGTTAGCAAGCATGCAGGCAGGAGGAAAAAAAGAGACGCATATAGGCAGGCAGGCAGGCAAGCAGATAGAAGAGAAGAGAAGCAGGTAGGAAGACGGAAGAGAAACAGGCAGGCAGGCTAGCAGAAAGAAAGAAGGAATAGGCAGGAAGGAGAGAGAGAGAGAGAAGCAGGTAGGATGGGAGGTAAGCAGGCAGGAAGAAGGAAGACCAGCAAGGAGACAGGCAGGAATGAGGAAGAGAAGCAAGAGGCTGGAAGAAAGTCAGGCAGGCAGGAGAGGGAGATGCAGGCTGATAGACTAGCAGGCAGGCATATTAAGGAATGATAGGCAGAAGAAAGAGAAGACAGGAGGAGAAGCGGATAGCAAGGGGTGGTAGATGGATTACCAGAGTCAGGCAGGAGGGGGAGAGGCAACCAGGAAGACAGACAAACAGGAAGAAGGACAGATAGGTAGACTATGAGAGAAATGTAGCAGTATGGAGAAGCCTGTAGAAAGATATTATGGTGGATAGGAAAGACGACAAGCAGAAAGGAGAGGGGCAGGTAGATTGGTGTTAAGATAGAGGAGAAAGGCAGGCAACTGAAAGGGAGACAAAATGAAAAGCAAACAAAAGGATTAGAAGTATACATAAGCCTGAAAGTAAGTAGGAGAGGAAGACAGGAGAGGCAGAGGAAGACAGATATGCTGGTAGGTAAGAGAAAGAAATACGTGCTGAAGAAAGAAATGAAAGTAGGAGGCTGAGAAAAAGACAGCATAGAGAGGTTGATGAAATGACAGGGAAACATACAGAATGACAGACAGGCATAAGGATGAGAAAGTCAGGAGGAAGGGTAGCAGACAGCAGGAAGAATAAATAGGTTGGCAGGTCGGCAGACAGATAGGCAGGGAAACAGTTTGACGACAGGAAAACCGACAGAGGAAACAAGAAACGGACGTAGGCTGGGAGGAAGGTACATACAGAAGTGGACAGACAGGAATAAAAATAGAAGAGGGAGAAGCAGAAATAGCAAGACAGATGGGCACGTAAGAAGACAAAGGAGGGTGAGACAGACAGACAGACAGGGGGATACAGACTGCCAAGAAGACGTCGGCAGGCAGGGAAACAGTCTGGTCCATCGCTTGAGTAGCTCCCCTTAACGAAAAAATACAAAATAAAAACAAACACTAATTAAGTCGAGTTCTCTGGTATCTGTGGCCACTACTTACAGTTTTCTCTGTTATGAACATGTTAGTATCTTAGTTGGTTACGCCTGTGTTGGTGTATCCTGTGACATAGAGCAAGAATTCCGGCCGCTGGAATATTGTTTAGATCGTGGCTCATTGCACTGGACATGGTGTTTGTAGGTCTCCCACATCGCGTTCTTTCATTCCAAGTTCTAGCTGCCGCCTCATCCCATCTTTAGGTGGAGAAGAGAGTCAGAATAATGATGATCAGCGATGATGATTAAAACATCATCACTGAGTAGTGGTAAAAAAAAAAAATTGTGTATAATTCGTACTTATGAATACGTATATGAAATAGTACCCCCTTTAAGGATGGCAGTCCCCCTTCCTCCCCATGAAAAATCTCAGACCTGTCAATGGTCAGAATGAAAGAGGGGGAGATTGGGGAGAGACAGGCAGACAGACACGGAGACGAAAAGTAGATAGGATGGAAATGCCGTTTAGGGGCGTGAAAATAGGCTGATATTCAGTGAGAGAGAGAGAGAGGGAGAGAGAGAGAGAGAGAGACTATTTTTGCAAGCTATTGTGTGTCCATCAAGTGATGTCTGTTGTCTACGGTTCCACTTGTGCTGTTTGTTTTGTGTGTTTTTTTTCCTGCGAGATAATGTAATGATTTGTATATTGTAGTGATTATAAAGTATATAAACGCCTTTGATATTATATTCGTGATAACCCCACTCTACTGTTATATTAATATCCCACTGCCTGTATAATTCACCCTATCAGTACAAGACGTCTTTTTTTCTCTAATTTATTCAGTCACTACCATGCGATTTTATTAAATTTACGAAGGGTCGCAAGCAGGAAGGGTTTAGTAAAGGTTATATCTAATCCCTGTAGAGAGCTGATGTAGCAACTGTATCGTTGTTTCACTGTTCTGTTTCGCTGTTGTTCTTTCACTGTATTGTTTCGCTATCATTAGTTCCTTGTGTTGTCAATAAACTAGCACTTTGATAAACTAGCGCCCACGTAAACAATTGACTGTCGGTGTGGGTAGTCTTCCCCATGATTATATAGCCATGTATGCTTAGTTTCACCAGGATACCCCAGAGCACACCTTTCAGTTGACTCCGTACAATTTCACATATTCAGTAAACTCAAGCTGTTCAACCAGTCTGTCGGCTTATTCAATTTCTATCAATCCTTACAATTCGAGAAGTCTTCTCACCTGAATACAATCGTCTTTAAGTAGCAAGAGTAAAAGCTAAGGGTACGTCCTCGGGCGGAAGGGGCAAAAGGGTTCACTGAGTAAACTTGGTACGGTAAATCGTTGTCTTCCCATATTTGACGTAAACAAAAAGGCATTCTGTAAACGCGCGCGCAGGTTGTGTGTGTGTGTGTGTGTGTGTGTGTGTGTGAGAGAGAGAGAGAGAGAGTTTGTTTTCCATGTATATATAGAACTTGCAGGGTATCCAGGTTGCCCAGGTAAAACCCTATTGTCGTGCATACCGGCATTGTCTGGGACCCAGAGAGAGAGAGAGAGAGAGAGAGAGAGGTGGGGAACGGAGAGCTGGTGTAGGTATAAATATCATTAACCTAATTCCCGACAAGTGTACATAAATTCCAACATTCTCTTCGGCTGTAAATGGACGCACATAGAGAGCGAGTGCACATGTACACCTGTGTTACACATGTGGCAGTAAAGTCCAGTTAGAAGCAGATTGGAACCCTGGCTTTGTACCGTTACTGTCCAGGCCAGGATTGGGTAAGATTGATGTGTGTGTGTGTGTGTGTGTGTGTGTGTGTGTGTGTGTGTGTGTGTGTGTGTGTGTGTGTGTGTGTGTTTTTGTATAGAAATGAAAGTGATACGAGATTACTGGCTTTTAATGCGTTTTATATATAAGTATGCGTGCACGCCAGAAGAGGATATAGGAGTGTGTGTGATGTGTGGACGCCTGCATAGGTATGTGACAGATGTAGCCTACGTGGGATTGGTTGTGTAGGCCTGTGTGCTTGTGAATGTACCTGTGTTTTTGTTGGTTTGCATGTGCGATTGGAGTGTTTCTTTAGCGTAAGTGTGTGTGTGTGTGTGTGTGTGTGTGTGTGTGTGTGTGTGTGTGTGTGTGTGTGTGTGTGTGTGTGTGTGTGTGTGTGTGTGTGTGCTTGCGCTTGTGGGTGCGCGCGAGCATGCATACAGTACCCGGTATGTTGTGCTTTATATGGATTTAGTATATTTGATGTTGAAGTACTGTAAATACCCAGTATGCTAAGTGATTGTGTGTGTGTGTGTGTGTGTGTGTGTGTGTGTGTGTGTGTGTGTGTGTGTGTGTGTGTGTGTGTGTGTGTGTGTGTGTGTGTGTGTGTGCGCGCGCGCGCGCGCGCGTTTGCGTGCATTTCTGCATTTGTGCGCGCGCGCGTGCGTCTGGGTGGTGGTGTGTGAGGGGCGGGAGAGAGCGGGAACTGAGGTCTGCTTTAAGGTAGTGACGTCAGAGCAGGATCAGCTGGCCAGACGGTAGCGCAGACGAGGCAGGGGGCCGGGAGGTAGGCAGGGACAGGCAGCAGGCACACCGGATGGAGGCAGACAGACGCAAACGGTTCGGGTGCCAGGCAGGGCGGGCGGTAGGCGAGGAGAATGGTAGGAGGGGTGGCGAGAGGCACGCGGGTGGGGTGGTAAACAGGGAGAGGCGAGCAGGGTGGGATGGTAGGCAGGGAATGGCAGAGAGGGAGGTGTGGAGGGGCCGGCGGTTGGGATGGTAGGCAGGGTGAGGCAGCCAGGGAGAGAGAGACAGGAAGGTGGAGAGAGGAGGGTGGGGGGGGGTAGACAGGGTGAGGCAGGCAGGGAGGTGGAGAGAGGAGGGTGGTTGGGGTGGTAGGCAGGGAGAGGCAGCCAGGGAGATGGGGAGAGGCGGACGGGTGGGGTGGTAGGCAGGGAGGTGGGGAGAGGCGGACTGGTGGGGTAGTAGGCAGGGAAAGATTGGCAGGTGGGATGGTAGGCAGGGAAGTTGGGAGAGGCAGGCGAGTGGGGTGGGATGGTAGGCAGGAAGAGGCAGGCCGGTGGGGTGGTAGGTAAGTCGGTGGGGAGAGGCGGGCGGGTGGGGTGGCAGAGAAGGGGTAATGGCTGATCGGGAGAGAGAGGGAAAGTAGGTGGGGAAAAGACGGTGGGGTGCCAGGCAGGGGAGGCGGGCTACTTGGGTGGGTAGTAGGAAGGCAGACTGAGAAAGAGGCAGCTTTATGGGGTGGCTATACAGGGAGAGAAAGGACAGGCTGGGAGAGGCAGGGTGGTGCAGAAGGGTAATGGCTGGTAGATCGGAAGAGTCTGACTTCTGGAGTGGCCAAGAAAAGGGAAGCAGGGAGGAACAAGGAGACCGGATGAGTTTAGGAGGTTGGTATTGAGAGAGGAAGGGAGAGGCGAAAAAGGTAAGGTTTGTAGGTAGGGTGGAGGCAGAGTGGAGGATTAGGCAAGAAGGATGGAGGTAGGGGGAAAAGGGGAGGTTGGTAGATATTGGGAGAGGCGGGGAGGTGAGTAGATACAGTATTTGGTGAGTCGGAGAGGTGGGTTGGTATTTGGTGAGTCGGGGAGGTGGGTAGGTATTTGGTGAGTCAGGGGTGGGTAGATATTTGATGAGTCGGGGAGGTGGGGAGGTTTTTGGTGACTTGGGGAGGTGGGTAGATATTTGGTGACTTGGGGAGGTGGGTAGATATTTGATGAGTCGGGGACGTGGGGAGGTTAGGTAGAGCGAAAGTAGGGAGATACATTAAGGTGGAGAGGCTATAAGTAAACATCAGGTAGAGGTGGAATGGTTCATTGGGAAGACTTTACGAGGTGGATGGAGGTAAAGAGGCAGTGGCGGCAAGGTGGAACGACTAGTCATGAGGGAGGCTGGATTGTGGGTGGCAGCAGAGGTGGGAAATCGGTAAAAAATTGTGAGACAGGCAGGATATGCATTTTGGAGGGAGACAAGGGCAGGGCATGGATTGAGCGAGGTAAAGTGAGCTGACACTTTGGGTGGTAGGTTGGGACGGAGTCAGAGAGGCTGCCACGCACGGGGTTATACGAGCAGGCAGGTGCAGTGAGAGAGAGAGAGAGAGAGAGAGAGAGAGAGAGAGAGAGACTGGGAAAGGTTGAGACCGGCAAATAAATGTAGGAAAAATCGCTTATACAGATTATCATAATGTTGACGAGGTTTCATCTTCACACGTTAATTGTTTCACTAGATTGATTTTTACAACGTGATTTGTCGGTTAGTATTGATAAAACATAGTTGTTGGCTGATATTGATAAAACTTGTACAGTTGTTAGCAAATACTGACAAAACAGGTTCAGTTGTTGGCCAATACTGATAAAACATGCAAATACTGATAAAACAGGTACAGTTGTTGGCCAGTACTGATGAAACATACAAACACTGATAAAACAGGTACAGTTGTTGGCCATTACTGATAAAACATGCGAATACAGTACCAATAAAACATGTGCAGTTGTTGGCCAATACCGATAAAGCATGTGCATTTGTTGACAAATAATGATAAAGCATGGACAATTGCTGGTAAATACTAGTAAGCACAGTTGTTGGCAAATACTGCTCAAGCATAGAAGTATTAGCAAATACTGATAAAACGCGTACAGTTAAACATGTACACTTGTTGGCATAAATTAATTAAACGTGTACATGTGCTCATAAAAATTACTCAAACGTGTACAGTTGTGGGTAAATATTGATGAAGTTTGTAAAATTGTTGAGTACTACTGATAAATCGTGTACAGTTGTTTGTAAATTTTGATAAAATGTGTCCAGTTGTTGATAAATTCTGATAAAATATGTTCAGTTAGTAGTAAGTACTGTACCGATAAAACCTGTACAGTTGTTGTTAAATACTTATAAAACATGCATTAGTTGGCAAATACTATACAGTAGACATGTACAATTTTTGATAACTGCTGTGAAACATGTAGAGTTGTTGATAAATACTGATAAAGCATTTACTTGAAAGATACCCGGACGTATTGTATACTGTATAAAAGACCAGAGGTCATAGGCAGAAGAAAATACAGACAGGGGAAGACAGTTCCACAGTTGACGTGTTGCATACATGAAAGACTGAGAGTATCAGTTAATTCTTGCATTGGAGAGTTGGACAGAAAAAGGGTGCGTTTGCATCCAGAAGGGTGCTACACATCCGCCATATTGGAGGAGGCATGGAACTGTAGACGGTTCAGAAGAGCAGTGACCATTAAATTTCAGAGAGAAAAGAGATTATGCAAAAAATGTCAAAGTGACAGAGGTCGAAGAGTGTCAGAAAGAGAAGGAGAGTTAGAAAAAAGAAAAAAAAAAATCAACACCACCTTGTTGAGAAGAGCTGTGTTTTGTGTGTGCGTGTGTCCGACTCTGGGCAAAGGCTTCAGGGCCTATATCTTGGGGGCAGTAGCCTAACCCAAGGCCCAGTAGTCCTCCTACACCTCCACATGTCACCACTTCGGCATTAACACCCACAATCCATAGTGAATACATGCTAGCGCTGTCTCATACAGGACTGGTGTATTGGTATTAGCTGGGGTATTTTTACGACATGTCGGCGGGTCATCTGGTAGATCAGGAAAGTCTGCTTTTTATGAAATTCAAATCCTTAAACTGTCCCCTGTCCTAGCCAGGATTCGAACCTTGGTCCATCAGGACTGCAAGCAGCCTCCCTACCGATTCAGCCACCGCCTCCCGCACTAGAGTTGAGCTCCATAGGAGTGAATAAAACTTGCGTATAAAGTCAACAGCTGTGCGAAGGTAAAGAAGGCACAGAGTTGGCATAGCACACCTATTCTCTTGGAGGCACATTTTGCAAGTGAGGTCATTCGATCTTTCCATGACAAATCCTGAGAGAAAGAAATCCCTAGTATATTCAGAGATGATGCAAGCTTGAGTTGGACATTATTAAATACTAACGGATCACTTCTGTGGAAGATTATGGTGGGTCGAAAAATGTAGAAGGTGAGGTTTGGATGTAGGAGAAGCAAGGTTATTTACCGTAATCATAGATATGAACCAGATCAGAAATTAATTGTGCCATAACCTCATCCCATTTTTGTTGAAGTAACTGCTGTGATGGACACTGCGAGAATCAGATGGAAAGGTGAAGGGTGGAGTCTTCACTGTGTGAGTGGATAGGGTTAGGTGTACAGTTTAGGGCATTGATGAAATGAAGGAAGGTAGTTGGTGACAGGATAAAGTCCAGAGGAACCACTATTGATAGCTCTAGAAGATTGGTTGCTGTCCATAGCAGCAGCAGTAGAACGACCAGAAAGGACACTAGTGATGAAGGCACTGATGGAAGGAGAAAAACCATAAGAGGACAGTTTGGATTTAAATTTTTTTTACCAGACTTGATCGAAAGGTTTTGAGTTTTCAAATGCAGTAGCAATGCTTTCTTCAAAGTTCTGAAAGGAGGATGACCAGGAGTTTGAAAGGAAGGTGAGTAGGTAACCAATGGAGCATCCCTAGCAGAACCCATACTGGTGATTGGAGAGAAGGTTATGATAGGCAAGGTGCCCCTCCCCCTTTTTTTTTAAGTAGATTAAAAAACTTTAGACATACAGAATCTTAAACCAGTTGGATGGTAGTTAGATGTCTGGTAATGGTCATCCATTTTCAGGATTGGCTGAATGAGAACAGTCTTCTAGTAAGAAGGAAAGTTACAAGTTGACAGACAAAGGTGAAAGAGTTTTCCTGGTCAGTGTGTAAACAGAGAAGCACAGTTCTTGAGAACAACAGGAGGGACCCCATCAGGCCCTTATGCCATGTTAGTATTGAGGCCAGTGAGTGCACAAAGTACATCAGCTGAAGAATTGCCATGTTAGTATTGAGGCCAGTGAGTGCACAAAGTACATCAGCTGAAGAATTGCCATGTTAGTATTGAGACCAGTGAGTGCACAAAGTACATCAGCTGAAGAAATTTGAATGTTAGTTCTGAGAAAGTCAGAAGGGGAAGAGATAGAGATATAGCTCCAGGATCATCTGAGGTGGCATTGGAGGAAAAAATCCTTGCGAAGAGTTCTGCTTTTTCAGTAGAAGAAGCGGCTACTGAGCCACTAGAGCAGAAAAGAGAGGGAAGGAGGATGAAGTAAAGCTGATGGAAAGATGTATGCCAGGATGCCAGAAGGATCGGGAAAAATTTTAGTTGGAGAGTTCAGAGCGATGAAATTATTCTTAACAGAGCAAAGAACAAACTAAGCACGGTTCCAGGCAGAAACATAACAGAGATGGGATACAGAAGTGGGTTGGTCCCGGTACCGTTTGTAGGCCTTCTTGTGGACAGCAGTTGAACAGGTGTGATTAAAGCAATTTGTTCCCATTATTCAGACGATAAGACAGGGGACTGTCCTGTATGCATCCATGCTTCAGAGAATAACCTCTGTAATAGGCGAAGCACACTCAGAATGGCTCTCGACATGGAAACAATAATCATTCTGTGGAAAAGCAAAGAAGTATTGCCTGCGGGCCTCTTAATCATCAGCTCCAAAGTGCCACAGACCCCATGTCATGAGATGGTCCACAAGCCTTACTGTATTGATAGGACAGGTTAACGGGATACGTTTGCTATCAAAGGAGCCTAATGGAGAGAAAAGGTCAACAGAGTAAGCAGAAGGATTATTTGTAAGTAATATTTCAGGTGTGTTGGACCTTTCTCCATGGCAGTTAGGGTACAGGTAGGATGCTGTAGAAGCTGCTCTACGTAATTAAGGATAGAATATATGTAGACTTGTTCACCAGGTGGATCAGTGAATGGAGAGGAAAGCCAACAGTATGATATCACCTAGAATGGAGACTCTAGAGAAAGGAGAATTTGATAGAATATGTTCCATCTTTGAAGTAAGATAGTCAAGGAAGTTTTCACAGTTGGTAGAATTAGGGGATAAGTCCACAGCGCTGGTGTATTTAGCCAGAGAATGACAGAATAGCTGATGCCAGAGGGTAGAGAATTAAGAGGATTCAAGTTCAGGAATACGAAAGCAAGATTATTTTGTTGCTACATGTACTGTAAACAACCACTTTGGCTTTGGAATGAGTATAAAGTAAGAGGATACAGAGAAGGGTTTGCTCTGTCATGTTAGATAGCTAAGTCGCAGTGAGGAAGGGAAGGTGAGGTTTAGTGGAAGAGAGGTGGTGTTCAACAGAGAGAAAATGTGAGGAATTTAGGCCACGAACGTTGCGGAAGTGAATAGAGAGTGAGGAAGGCAGTGGTTCCATGCATCTCGCTTGTGGTCGTCTCCAGTAGCGGTGCGGATGGTGAGGGTTTTTTGCCACCCCTCCACCCCCGGACTCGAAAGCTGACTGTTGAGACGCCATTTTGAAATTATTTTGAGACAGGAAGTGTGGCGTGTAGTGGGTATGTAATGTAATGTTAACAAACATAACATATAGGAGAGTATGCTGACCTACTTCCTGTGTTACTGATACACCGACAGAGTTCACCAAAGGGGGTTGGTCAGAAGCTAATCTTGATACTGGTGAAACGAAAGCTCCAGTTCTTCCAGTCAGCAACTTTCCATCCACCTCGGGAGTACTGCCCTGTTCGAGTGGTGTTCGTCTACGCCCCTGAATGCTAATGAAACGCGCACAGTGGTTGGTAAAACTTGATGGAACGTGTAGTTTCACAGTTGTTAAAAAATAGTGAAAATTGTACAATTGTGTGTGTGTGTGTGTGTGTGTGTGTGTGTGTGTGTGTGTGTGTGTGTGTGTGTTTACCCAATTTACCTAGTTGCAGTGTGCAGGATGAGTTACGCACGTGTTGTCCTACATCTTTAACTACGAGTACATTTTATCAAATTTGTGTGTGTGTGTGTGTGTGTGTGTGTGTGTGTGTGTGTGTGTGTGTGTGTGTGTGTGTGTGTGCGTGTGCGTAAGAGAGACAGAATGATGATGATGATGGTGATGATGATGATGATGATGATGATGATGATGATGATGATGATAAATACGAGTACTTTCACTTGCACCGCTTTCACTACAAACTCTCCTTACCAAATCGAACCTGACCAGTATGGGGCATTGTTATTCTAGCTCTTCCTCTTCGGTCTTGTACTGTAGGCCGCCTCATTTGGGCTGATGCAGATGCAGACATATATTAGCCCCTCCAGTACGAATGACGTCACTGTTATTGCAATCTTACTACAACCAAACAATTTTAACATGGTTCCGAGGAAGACTTCGTGTAGTGAATGATATATACAGTAAGTCTTCAGTCACCCCCTCGACACAGTCTCTCTCTCTCTCTCATAACGCGGCACATCCACTCCGCCGGAGGATTTCATGTGTGTTGTGGAGATGACTCAGTGTTACCAGTATCAACCCCGCACCATGTATTCCTATTCCAAATGACACAACCCCGCCCACACTAGCGGACTGAGCCGTCCCATCAACACATACAGTATTCTGACACTGTGATTCCAGTGGGACTCAGTCTACGGGCCACCTTGTATACTGAACAGCCCTTTGATGCAACAGTGTAGTGCCTTGACAGATACTTCAGTCGTGTTAATTTTGTATTTTCAGTGAGCATTGTACTTGAGACTTCGTAGTATGTCCCTCTGGCTACGATGATCGAAATTAGGATACCGGTATGGTATTTTATTCTGGCTAACTCCCGGTAAGTTTATTCAGTTGAGAGAAATCCTACGAATCAGCGGAGTTGAAAACTAGGCTGGCTTTTCACTTTGATGGTGGAACATAACTAGGTTGTTATTTTGCCAGCAGCATACGCAGTTTATTATAGCGTGACAAATCATACGCAATAAAGGGATATATTTGCCCTTTCCCCCAACTCCATTGTCTCAGGGAGGCAGGGATTTTACACCTTTTGGTTTAATAACGCTCTTGTTAATGTAGCTATTCCCTCGAGCTCTGCTCATTTTTTTTTTTTTTTTTTTTTTTTTTTTTTTTTTTTTTTAGTTTGGGAATAATTTTGTGTCTGACGTGTTAGAAACAGTAGCCATTAAATAAATCCAGACGATTGTAGTTAGCTCAGGGATAAAAAAAAACTTCAATAGTGAGTGTTAATCCTTTCAGTCCGACTACGTATCTTAACTTTTTTATTCTTACTACCATACGACTTATTTAACTTGTGGAAATTTTGGTGTGAAGTCTTTCCAGAGTTTAATAAAGTCATCTGGAGTTAGCAAAAAATAAAACAGAAGTGATATCCTAGCAGTGTAGGGGTTACGGCAGTTAGTTCTGGCGTGTAGTTGGCATCCTGTATGGCAGGACTGGAGGTTGGAGTGGGGGCAGTGTACGAGGCTGAAGGAAAGTGGTGGCGGTAGGAGGTCTGAAGGAGGCAGGGAAGGAAAGGGGATTTAGGTAGAGGTATGAGGGAAAGGAGCAGTTACGAGTAAATAGGTAGAAGAGCGAGGGAGGTAGGAAGCGAAGAAGAAAAGAGTCAAAGAAGTTAAAACCCTGCAAAATATTTAATCGAGGCTGGGCGACGGTAGACCACCTGGTGGCAGACCTCTGAAGCAGGGTTTGGTGAAGCCTCTAATTCGAAGGGTGGCCGGCAAGGATGGGATGAGAGAGAGAGGGGGGAGGAGGGGAGGGGGGAAATGCGATAAAGATAAGGAAGAACATTAAAGGGAATGTGCGAGAAAGAATGAAAAGATAAAGTTAAGGCAAGGGGGGATGAAGAGGGATACACGAGAAGAAGGAAGGATGGGAAGTGGGTAAAGAAAAAATGAGGCAAAAGAGAAGGATTAGGAAGAGCAGTAAAGAGAAATGCATAGAAAGAAGGGAAGAAGAAAGATGATGAAAGGGGATGAAGAGGAAGATGTGGAGTAGCAATAAAGAAATAATAAAAGAGAAGCAAAGAAGGAGAGGGAGGTAAAAGGAAGGAGGGAAGGAGTAAGAAGAAAGGGTTTGAAAGAAAGAAGGAAGGAAGGTGAGGAGGAGGAGGTACAGCCGGAAGATGATAAGGCTTAGTAAGGAAAATTGTTAAGTACGAAAGAAGAAAGTAAGCTGAAGAAAAGAAGACAAAAGAGAAAGATCTGGAGGAGGAATAAGGAAAGGTTAGAAAAAGGAAGATGAGGAATAGGGGAAAAAGAGGAAGATTGGGAGTAGCAGTTATAGTACAAAGGACTAGGAAATAGGAAGTAGGGGAAAGGGATAGAGACGAATATGGGGCGAAGCAGTGAAGAGAAAGGGTTAGAAAGAAGAGCAAGAGGGAGCGAATGATGGTAAGTAAAGAAGGGAACTAAAGAGGGAGGGCGGAATGCTAAGAAGGGGAAGTAGGAGATGAAGGCAAGGATTATGTAGACGAAAGAGGTGGTTGGGAAGTCAGTGGAGGGAGGAGAGGATGGGAAGAGTTAATGAAGGAAGGATAGTGAGAAACAGATAAGGATGGGAGGTATAAAGGAAAGGAAGAGGGGAGATGGAAGAGGAAAGGGAGGAGGGGGTGCAGTAGGGTGAGTGGAGGGGGGTGGGGAGGTGAGAGGATGGGAGGGGTAGGGGCAGTGGAGGAGGTGGCGATAGGGGAGTGGAAGTCAGAAAGAGAGGAGGTTGAGAAGAGTGGAGAAAGAGAGAGACGGAGAGGGAGGGACATGGCTACCGAGAGAAAGAGAGCAGAGAGGGGAGGGAGGTAGGAGGGGGGACCTTGTCGATGGCAGGGGTGAAGAGAGAATATAGTGAGGTAGGAAAGGGAATGGAATATTTTGGGAAGCAGGGAGAGAGAGAGAGAGAGAGAGAGAATGTCTTTTTAAGCTTAAAGGAAGGAAACGTGAACGAAAGATGAGAGGGAGGGAAGACATAAGAGAAAAGTAAATAAAGAGAAGAAGAAGAGGAAGGTCGAGGAAGTGAATAAGCAAAGAAATTCTGAAGGCCAGGAGAGGGGAGAGTGCCAAAAAGAGAAGACTGAAAGGGAGAGAGAGAGAGAGCACTACCAGGAAATCCTTCAATACATTCTCTCCTCTCACTGATGTCACATTCACTTAAGTAATTATTATTTTTTTTCCCAAGCCATTCTCCCCTCATGTAATACCATCATTTTTTAAAATCACAGTGTCAATTTTACAGTCAAGAGTTTCACACATAATGTATACTCAGGGTCTTGACTCGTTCAGATGGAAGTATTTCATCCACAGGGGGACATGTTATTTATTTAGATTTAGTGCAACAGTTTAGGACCGTCTTGGAAGTTCGACCCTCTTCAGGTATGACAAGAGACAGTATACAGTATACTGTAGGATGCACACACACACACACACACACACACACACACACACACACACACACACACACACACACACACGCACACGCACGCACGCACGCACGCACGCACGCACGCACGCACGCACGCGCACACACACACACACACACACACACACACACACACACACACACACACACACACACACACACACACACACACACACACACACACACACACACATTTCTCGAGTATAATAGAATCATCTGCTAATAGCTTGATTAAAGTGAAAAGACCGGATCGTTATCAGTGGCTTAAACACCTTCAATTCGAATCGTCTCCTCCAAACGGGACAAAAATATAGTGTGGCGGTGACAAGATTAACAAGGCGGCATCGTACTGAATGAGTTAGTACTTTGTTCTTTACCCTTCCACAGCGAGGAGTCACCCACTAGCTGAACAAAAGCATCTGGCACTAGCACGTATTTTAAAGATCTTTAAAAAGGGATAAGTTTTGTTTGGAATGTTCCCCAAAATTAGAACATAAATTCATCTGAGAGTAGTAAAATATACTGACGAGGCATTACGCAATACTGAATGACTTAGAGAAAAAAACGAGATAAATGGGGTAAAGGAAACATGACGTGCTGAGTGAAAGTGATGTTGAGGATGAATGGAGTTTAATTCCATCGCTACGAGGGCAGCTTTATATTTTCGGCCATCAATAATCTTTTTTATGTTGCTTAGAAGAGATTTCGGACTGGAAGAATGAGACAGATAGATATAGCCATTATTAACATCTGTACGACTTGAAGTTCATCACAGATTGAAGTAAATCGACTGGTGGTAGCTGGGTTTAAATGAAAACGGTGTAGTCCTTGTGAAGAGATTGCCTTTGTAAATGCCGCCAACAGTTCTTTCAGGTGGCCTCGAAAGTGTCAAAAACCTAATGAGATGTTGCTAAACCGGCCAGTAATAGTCAGAAAGCGTGGAGAAGTTGTAAATCTTGCTCTATGATGTTGGAACCTCAGACGTATTAAAGGATCATTGACCTGGACTATGCATTTAATGCATTCAGATATTGTACTGGCTAATTGGACTGTGTTTTTGGTGTGACTTTTAGAGCGCGTGAGATTGTTCACATTCCAGCATACCTTGATGGCTGTAACATTTTAATGCATTTCTCATTATTCTTCCTTCTCCTCTTCCTCCTCCTCCTCCATCATCATCATCATCATTGTCGTCGTCGTCGTCGTAGTCTTTGTTGCTATTGTTGTTGTTAGTATCATCATCATCCATATCTGAGTAAACGATGGTATTGATTTTGTTCATGTATCTACGCAGTATTGCTGTTAAATGCTGTATTATTGTTATTGTAAACCCGTATACCTACATTTAAGCCGATCATAGACCATTTACACTTTATGCGATATTTACGAGAGGGCTGTGATTTTTATGCGGCTGTAAAGAGAGTTTTAAATCGTTGTAGTTTGTGGGCGCCTGTGTGAGTGGTATTACCGGTACGCGCCCTCCCTCTCCTCACTTGTGTTGTGGTGTTGCTTGATGGAGTTGTTGGTTCCCTCCCCATCCTGTTTGGTGTTGTGGCGCTGTTTGATATTATAGTTGTTGATGTTGTGGTGTTGTATTGTGGTTTTAGTGATACACTCCCCTCCCCACTGATGGTGCGGTGTTGCTTGTTTTTGGTGTTGTGGTGTTGGTCCGCTGCCTCCATGTCCTCTGCGGCGTTGCTTGATGTTGTAATTATTGGTGTTGTGTTGCGGTGTCTGTTCGCCGCCTCCCTATCCTCTGCGGTGTTGCTGTCCACCGGTAACACAGTGCTGTCCCTCCTTTGTGTTTCCCTGTCTCACCTCTTTCATCTCGTGTGGTGCTTGTTGGTGTTAATTGTTGATGTTGTTAGTTTTGTGAGGATAATGTTAACACATATAGTCTTTGATGACTCAGTGTTGTGTATTTCTGTTTGTGCTTGTGTTCTCTTTGGTGATTTTTTTTTTTTTTTTTACCCCTTCTGTGGTTTTTATGCTTTAATAAAGTTTTATTATTTTACTGGTCCACCGGCAAGAATGTGTTTCCTCTGCCTTATGTTGCTGCATACACTCCCTCCTTTCTAGTGTTGATTGATGTTAGTGTAGTTAGTGCTGTGTTGTTGTGTTAGTGGTCCGCCGGCAATGAGGTACAATGCTTCCCCTCCCGTGTGTTTGTCCAGGCGTTCCCTCTCCCTCTTTATTGTTGATGTTGCAGCTGTTGATGTAGGTATGTTAGTGGTTCACCGGCAACACAGTGTCTCATTCCCCTTCCTACGCTACCAGAGTCGATTAATTAATCAGTCACGTGCCCTCTCTTATGCTGATGCAGACGATCCCTCTCCCTCCCTCTTGTGTTGTTGTTTGATGGGGATGTTTGATATTGATTTTAATACAGTGTTGTTATTGGTCTGCCTACAACACAGTGCTCTCTCTCTCTCTCTCTCTCTCTCTCTCTCTCTCTCGTGTTTGTCTCGATGCTTTCTCCTCCTTTCTGTTTTTCTGTCCCATTCTTGAACTTCATAGTTGCAGATTAAGCCGTCCTTTAATGTTAAGGTCGGACCACTTAGAAAGAACTGTAAGGGGTGAATGTTTGTGTGGTGGTTTGGCCACGTGGAGGGGATGGACAGCGAGAGACTAACGAGGATAGTGTATGTGAGTGAGGTGGGGGGGAGAGGGAGGGGGAGGCCGAGGATGAGTTGGAGGGATGGAGTGGAGAGGTATATGAGAGAGGGGGGTGTGAGCTGGGGGCTGGGTAGTGAAATGGCGAAGGACAGGGCGACATGGAGGCGATTTGTTTGTGGCCACCTCTTACGGGATTGTAGTGTCTGGCAATATATATATATATATATATATATATATATATATATATATATATATATATATATTATAATATATTATATTATATATATATATATATATATATATATATATATATATATATATATATATATATATGCAAACTAACCACAGGAGGAATGAAAGGAGCTACAGTGAGTACTTTCGTATATTACATCCTCACCCTAAAGATGTAGCTCCTTTCATTTCTCCTGTGGTTAGTTTGCATACATATCTTCACGGTGAAGTGAAGTCTCTGCATATATATATATATATATATATATATATATATATATATATATATATATATATATACATATATATATATATATATATATATATATATATATATAGGTGTTGGTGGTGTTGGCGCTGGCGTTCTCTCTCCCTCCCTATGGTGTTGCGGTGTTGGCAATTGTTGTTATTGTCGGTGATGGGCTGGTGGCTTGGGAGATTTTTGTGGGTAGTACATAGTGATTTTGTGAACATTTCTAGTCCGAGAGTGTTGTTAGTTGTTGTTTTTCGTTTTATAGTACGGTAGTAGTAGTAGCAGTAGTAGTTCTTGTTGTTAAGAGATATTATTGTCTTTTTTTTTATGTGAGTGACGTGACGATACTGGTTGTTGTTGCCGCTATTTTTGGTGGTGATGGTGTGATGGTAAAATTAGTGGTTTTTGGTGGTGAATGGAGGGTAACTCTTAGTGACTTGGTGGATTGTTGATGTTTGAAGGGTAAATGTTGGTGTGTGCGTTATCAGTGTTGATGGTAGACTGTACTAAACGAAGTACAACTCAGCACCCTCGGAATAAAGGGTGAAGTAATAGACAGGTCTCTGTGACTGACATTGTGCTTAATATCATCGTCTTGTGTCATCTAGATTTCGGTACTACTGTGGAGTTGTTCCGACCAAGAGACAGCTATTGTGACGATGTTAATACCACCAGGATATTATTACGCCGGGCAGAAATCAACTCGTGTGATTGGCTAGAAGAAAAGTACTAAAGAAAACTGGACCAAGGGAGGATAAACACAGTCCGTTTTGGGACTCGAACCCAGATTCACGTGACCTGAAAAATATTTACTTATTTTCAAGATTTGCACTCATCGTGATTAAGTCGGAAGAAGCTTTATTGATTACAGTTACCCAGCCAATCAAGCTAACGAGCGTTATTACGTAATTACGTACGTTTGTGTTTTCATTATGTTAAGGGTGTACAAAATTACATACCTGAACACACACACACACACACACACACACACACACACACACACACACACACACACACACACACACACACACTCTCTCTCTCTCTCTCTCTCTCTCTCTCTCTCTCTCTCTCTCTCTCTCTCTCTCTCTCACTTCGTAATTAATAACAACACATTCTCTCATTCACCCTCCGTTCACCCGCATCACATCATCATCATTGGCCACATCAGTTAAGAAGATGGCTGTTGTACTGTAATCATCTCACAGTTTTGTCAGTATTTGTGCTTATAATTCGTTCTTACATTTTGGTTTTTCGTACCTGAGTTTATTTTCTTTATTACCAACTGGTCAATTAGTTTCTTATTTTATCAGCTGGGAATTTTGTTATTGTGTTGTCATCAGCTGTTGAGTTTGTGCATTATTGTAGTGAGGTTATCTGTTTATTTATTACTGTACTTCCACCAGGTGTTGAGCCGTTTATTGTTCAGACGTTGAGTTCTTCTTTTTTTTTTTTTATTGTTTAGATGACTTATTTTTACTATTCCCATCAGTTGTACTCATTTTTCATCTTCTGTTAAGTGTTTTGTTATTGGTATCAGCGGGTGTGTGTGTTTATAACCGTGATCAACTATTGAGCTTGTTTAGTTTAGCTAGTATTATCAGCTGCTGTTATGTAGGCTGTCAGACTGTCATGTGATGGGGACTGTTTGGCATTAGGTGTGAAGGTTGCGACTGGATGCTGGTTAGGTGTGAGAGTGGGTGTGGACATGGGATGATGTGGATGTTTGTGTATAGTCGAGGATGTGCTGTAAATGTAGATACTGCTTGGGTGTGGATATGTTTTGATGTATGCTGGATGTGGGAAGTTGAGGTTGAAGGTTTAGATTGGTTGTTGATGTAAGTGAGGGTGTGCTTTGGATGTGGGTGCTGGTATGGTGGGTTAGGGTGAAGGATGGGATGACGTGAGTATTGATGTAGAGCTGATGGTTAAGTATTGTTAGGTACTGAATGTGTGTTTGATGCCCGAAATATGACTCGATAATGAAAGTTTTCGATGACTTGCCAGATAAAAAAAAAAAAAAGTCATTCTGTGTGTGTGTGTGTGTGTGTGTGTGTGTGTGTGTGTGTGTGTGCGTGCGTGTGCGTGCGTGCGTGCGTGTGCGTGCGTGCGTGCGTGCGTGCGTGCGCGCGTGTGTGCGCGCGCGCGCGTGTGGTTTTACAGGTTGTGTAATGTATTGACTCTGGTTTGCACATTTTCCCTTCAGACTTCCCCTTTCTGTCTGACCACCAGCACTTTCCCCCTTCAGCTCACCACACTCCACTCTCATTTCACCACACCCCTACTCTCTCCTGTTCCACTTAATTCTTCCTTCTTGCTATTCCTCTCTTTCCTTTCCACCTCTCCCTTCCTCTTTTCCCAGCTTCACCTCACCTCTCCACTGTCTCCAGTTCCCTCCTCCTTCTTCATCATCGTGGCCTGCTTCACTCTCCTCCATTATCTCCTCTGCCACATTATTCTGCCTGCTTTGTTTCCTCTTCCTCCTCACTATTTGTCTCCCTGTCATCTCCACTAATCATCCAGAGTCTCCTGTTCCACCTAACTCTTCCTCCGGCCTCTCCTGCTCCACCTGTCGTATTCGTCACCCATGTATGTTCTGCATAAATCTTATTCTCTCCTGTTCCCTCTTGCTCCATCTATCTTTCCTCCTCCACCACACACTCATACAGCCACCTGTTCCATTTAACTCCTCCACTCTCTCCAGTTCTACCTCATTCTCCCCCCTTTCATGTTTGTTCCATGTTTATCCTGTTTCTCCCATTCCTTCTCATACCCTCTTACTTTTCTTGCTCTCCCCCTCCATCTTCTTCATGCTGGGGAGCCGGTGCCCGGTGGTGCAAGAGTTAGTTCGCCCCGCTTGCAAGTGGAAGAACCAAAGTTAATTTCTCTGGTCGAGCAGACTCTTGGACAAAGTTTGTTTCCTCCCTTGTCTCTGTTCACCCAGCAGTACAATTGAGAACCTGGATATAACATCGACTATAACGGGTCGTATCCAAGGGGAAGACTGAGGCGTAGCTGAAGCCTTACTGACCATAGTATAGTGCATTCGATAGGCATTTGTCCAAAGCCTTCTACTTCCTCCTGTTTCATATTCTGCTGTACGGTACTCTCTTCACATTAACTTGGCTTTAAATTGTCATCTCTCAACTTGAGTTTTAGCGGTATCTTAATCCAAGTATATGATCCAAGTCACCAAGAAGGGTCTGGAAAGGATGTACATTCGTAAAGTTGTCTTTTTCTGTCAGTAAACTGTGTAAAGCAAGTAAACATGGAGCCAAAGTCCACCCCTTGCCTTCGAAGCCAGCGCCAAAGCCCTAGAATTTCATGAAACCAAAGGCAGCTTCGAGCGACAACCTGCCTTAAAAGGCAGATGGAATATAAGGCTTTAAGGAAAATCGAGTCAGTTCAAATATTACTGCCAGTTGTCAAAGTATATGTCAGTTTGTGGTCCTGGCGCAGCATTCCACACTAACTGTTTATCTCACATGGTCATTTTTGTCCCCTTGGAGCTGTAGTCCATACTGTTTATCTCATGTCCTAGACCTGTTAGTTTTGTGATCCTTGTGCAGTAGTTAACTTTGCCAATTCCCACATGTTGCAGACATGTTTATTTCATGATATTATAATAGTTACCAACACTGTTCATCTCACATGGTCTGAAGAGTGATTAGACATGCAGTATTTCATTTTTGGTTCTATTGTAGTAACGTGCAGTTGGGGCTGAATCCAGCCCCAAGACTCCGAAGCCGGAACCAAAGGTCTGAGAAAGTTATGAGGCCGAAGCTGAAGCGAGATTCTGATATTGTAAAGTTATAATGCCAAAGCGGAAGTCATAACCTAAAAATTTTGGCTTCATAAAGCCGAAGCCAAAGCCGGCATCAGCATCATGTCGGAAAGCACGATACAAAAGGACGAAAATGCGGGTTAAAGTGTGAAGAGTATATCTCCCTCTGCCGGTCTCAGACGTGTGCTGTGCCCTTCTCCCCCACTATCTCATGACTCACACATCACTCACAAAACATGCACCGAGTACAATCCTTATCACCTTTACAGTATTACGTAACCCGTTCAATATGGCCGTGCATTTATATTTTATTCTTGTTACTTCCACTCGATTTTGTTTAGACTCGCAGACATCACTCGCAAAAGCTTGCCCTAATTACAAACCACATCACGTTTTCAGGAGTCATTAACCCAGAGGTGGGGAACGTCCGGCCTACGGGCCGTGTAAGGCCCGCAAGACCATTTGATCAGGCCCGCGAGGCAATTCATAAATGCAATTTCATAAACTCATGAACGAATATATATATATATATATATATATATATATATATATATATATATATATATATATATATATATATATATATATATATATATATATATATATATATACCGGTATATATATTTGATTTTAAGTTTATAATTTTGCATGGCCCGCGAATGTTAAAAATATCCTAATGGCCCTTAATACGAGAAAGGTTCCCCACCCCTGCTTAAACCCTTTCGGTATGATAACGCTGCTTTATTGTAGTGTGGCTGCGGTCCTCACTCGATTTAATTAGGCGTTCAGTGCGGTGCCGTATTTTTAAGGCTATTTTTTGCTGCCACCAGATTACTTTATTCAGTTTGGGGGTTAGTGAAAGCTGGACCTAAAAGTAAAATCATCAAGAGATAGCAAGCATAATAAATCTGAAACACGTCATCAAATTGAAGACGTTGATATCAGGAGTACACACTCAGTCTAGAGTGGGAGTTGATGAAGGTTAGGCCAATATACAACGCCTCCGTATGAAACAGTCTCGTCTGAGTTGAATGTGGTGGCTTGGTTGTTTCAAGAATGAAATATAAAAGACGTGTTTATACAGAATGAGTTGACGTTGATTCCAATGGCATCTTGCAATTCCTGCGATTTTGTTCAGCGTAGAGCCGTCATTTCTCTTTGAAAGGCATAGGTACAGCCTTAATCAACCTGGGCACTACAACAAGTCCTTCCTTAAGTTGAATAAAATCATCTGAAGGTAGGAACAATAGAATAGAAATAGCGTCAGTTAAAGACTGCCTACATTCCCAGAGCAAAGCAGGATGGTGTGCAAAAATAGCTTCAATTAAAGACTGCCTACATTCCCAGGGCAATGCAGGATGGTGTGCACACAGTTACAGTGCACTGACATTCTTCTGTGCGATTTGTCATGATGGTAAGGGAACATATAAGAAAAGATAATAAAATATGTGTTTATCCCTTGTGACCTTTGAGCTCACAAAAGACTTAAATAAAATGAAAAGAAAATGGTGTCTGGGGTTTGAAGCGAGTTGGTGAAGAACTAAAGGAATGACACCAGGTTGAAAAAGTGTTTGGAAGAAAGAAAAGTAGAAGAAAGAAACGGAACAAGTACAGTAGGTGTCCACAGTATGGTATAGAGACAGCAACATTTCACCTCTACAAATCCCAACTTAAGTTGAATAAAACCACATGGAGATAGGCTAAGTAAGAGTATAATACAAAAGACGTCACCTTATCGGACGTGTTAATAACTTTCACAACCAGAAGTCTTCCCAAACTTAACACTCGCCACATAACTCTCGCAGTATTTGTTCTTGTTATGAGTTGACGGTGTTACTCAGTTTCAGGGGGGGGGGGGAACTATCGTATTGTAGGGACTGAACATAGCTGTATCTAATTCCTCCGTTTTATCTTTCTCCAGCCAGGCTGATTTCCTTCAGTGCTGGGGATGCTTCTCATGGTGAAGGGTTAACGGCCACCCTTTATCTCCTTTAATCCCCTTCAGTCCGATGACGTAATTAACTGTTGTTCTTGCTAGCTCCTGACGGATTTATTTTAAGTCAGGAAGGACATCTAGTAGTGAAAAAATTAATGAAAGCTATATCTAACAACTCCATTTAAAGTCTACCAGGAGCTGATTGGAATCGTTTGAATATAGCAGAAGTATTCTTCAGATATATATTGTCATTGGATTGAATAGTTACGTTGGGAGGCCCTGAACATGCCACATAAGATGTTTCTTATTGTACAGTTTTAAAAATTTGGATATATCCCAGCGAAGTTATCATACCATGAAAAATTAAGAGAAGACGTGGGAGTGGATGGGTGAACGGAGACTGTAACCTTCATTACAAGAGGTCTCCCTCAACTTTATTGATTCAGTCCCATAACGTATTTTTAGTTGTATTCTTCCAGCCTCCAAACTTTTTTATACATAGAAATAGACCTCGTGTTGAACTGACTAATGAAGACTCTGCCAAAGTTCTTATATCTCTGCAAGAATGAACTAAGCAGTATACAGTATCATGGAAATGACGTGGTTAATAATTTATTTTAAATTGTAGCAAGAATAAGAAAATGATCTCGTCGTTGTGAAGGGACTGGTTTGCTTATCTAATTCCTTCACTACGAGGCGTCAACGAGGTCAGTAAAGCGTAATAAAATAGTCACTGGACTAAAGCTTGTTGGTCTTACGTTGTACATGACATTTCTTTGATTAGCCTTGTCTTTTGTTTTTATAGCCGGTATTTTTACTCTCCTTATTCTCCTTGTTGATGTTTTCTTTATTGTTAGTCCTTTTTTTTTGGGTGGGGGGAGTTTCCATGTTCATATTATTATTACCTGTATTATATTATTATTATTATTATTATTATTACCTTTTTCTTTGATTGTGATATAAAGACTAATGATGATGGTGATCAGGATAAAGGTAGTGAAGATGGTGATGGTGGTGGTGGTGAAAATGACGACGTTCAAGGTGATGGTGCTGCTAACTAGGATGATGAAGGAGGTACACGAGCCCAGCAAAACTAAGCTGGGTGTTGTGACTAATGACTCATTAAATCCTCATTAACGTCTTTAAATACGTCTCATTCGTACCTGTACCAATATCGTGATGATGAAGGTAGCAGCGAAGATGATGAAGATATACCGAAGATAATGTGTGCATATATATATATATATATATATATATATATATATATATATATATATATATATATATATATATATATATATATATATATATATATATATATATATTCTGTGTGTGTGTGTGCGTGTGGGCGGGCTGACAGGTGTGCGGTATTTTGTAGTGGTGTGTGTGGTTAATAAGCATTCACTTGCGGGTAATGACACGGAGTCATAGTAAAATATATATATATATATATATATATATTCTGTGTGTGTGTGTGTGGGCGGGCGTACAGGTGTGCGGTATTTTGTAGTGGTGTGTGTGGTTAATAAGCATTCACTTGCGGGTAATGACACGGAGTCATAGTAAAGTATATAAATAATCTCTCTCTCTCTCTCTCTCTCACACACACACACACACACACACACACACACACACACACACACACACACACACACACACACACACACGTTATTTAGGAATACAAGGTAGAAACGTCCTTATGATGTGTACCTTATGTGAATGTTCCCAAGCCTCTGCCCTATTGATATTATAGATGGGGAGGAGGAGAGGAGAGTGGAGTGTGTGTAGGTGAAAAGAGAGATGAGCGTTCGGTAGGGTTCAGTAGGTACACACACACACACACACACACACACACACACACACACACACACACACACACACACACACACACACACACACAGCTAGTGAGAGAGGGAGAGAGAGAGAGCTGAGGAGGGGGAGAACGTGATTGAAATGGAGCCAAGGAAAGAAGGGCGAGATGAAAGAAGCGTAGGATGTATTGAGAGTTAGGGAGTGTGATAGGATTGAAAAGGCTCCTTAGTATTCAGACCCGCCCTGGTGAGTCCGGGATTGTATAGTATTGTGTGGAAATTCTTTGCTCTCTGATAGGCTCCTTTGGCCCTTTGTTTGTATTTTGCCTTGGATTATTTTAGCTGGTATGCGTTGGTTTATTTATTTACTTATTCACGAGTTTATATTATTTTATTTATTTGCCTTAGACTTGTGCATAATCATTTTCGATATCACCAGACTTTAGACTCATTGATTTATTTCTCGGAATTTGTTAACCCTTCTGTTACTGTGACTTTTTTTTTTCCCCAGTTAAATCCTTCTGCCCCCAGACGTCTTAGTGAAACCTTTGATAATATGAAGGGTTAGAATTAGAAACACCCTGAGTCGGATCATGAAACAGCAAATGGATGGTAAAGAACTGGGCGTGGTGAACAGAAAAATGGGTGGGATGTACTAGAACTTTGGTGGTCGATGGGGTTGGGATGGGAAGATATACCTTGTAAAAATGGGTGTTGTAGGATTACTGGTTAGAGTACTGTGAAGGCTTATCCAAGAATGAAGAAGTCGGGGGACGGGGAGTAAAACAAATTGATAGTGTGAGAGAAAAGGGTGTGATGAGTTGGAATTGCTCTGGGGGTTGGGGAAGGGTCATAGTTGACCTTGTGAAAACGGGTGCAGTGAGAGTAATGGCTTGGGCACAGTGACGGTTTCTTTCAAAGTTTTCCCTGACTTAATTTGCTTTTATTACCCTCATAACTGGTTTCTTGTGATGCAGGGAACAGTGTGCATTAAACTCTACGCTACCTATGAAAAGTTGGATAAAACTGCAGGACGGTGGTAAGAGGAAAACAGAAATACATATATGCAGGGAGGGAGTTAAGGCCACTGGTACGTCCCTCCATTGGCGACGACATTAAAGAATTTGAAGACGTGGATCACAGAGGCTATTGCGACGAGCGGCGACCAAGATGTTCTACGAAATGTGTGAGTGTGACAGGAGGATGAATGTTGGTTGTGTGCGCGTATCTTGGATCTGATACTATACCGGTATGTTCCAATCAAAACCCCGGAGTTCGTACTGCAATATCTGATTTAGAGTAAAAGTATGGTGGGTCGGTGTTTAGTATACTTATATTAGTGGCGGACATTTAAAGTGGGTGTCGGTAATGTGATCTTTCATATGCTTCCTTATGTCCGCATCGTGTCTGTTCTGCTGATGACATAGACCCAGACACACAAAACATATCTATGGCAACACTTCTTTATCACATGCATCACTCGCCCTACAGACACCTCATCCGCATTCATACCTCGCCAGGATGTAGAAGGGTTAATTCTGACCATTACTCTCCCTCCGAGGAGAAGGTTCGGTCCTGCAGGAGCCTAATGTGGACAGAAACAGGTACATATAGCTACGGTGCTTTAGATTGTGACATTCATCGTTAGGATAGTTCATGTTATAATAGGTTACTGCCACAAAATGTGTTATGCTTATCTGCCTATTTGTCTTTTGCAGTTATTTACGGTATCGTATATATTCTGTCTGCCCTGTCTGTGTGTCAGATTTCCTTTTATAGTCAAATAAAGACAGAAGACCAGAGAGTTGGAGTGAGAATAAGAGTAATCATAACTGAGATGTGAGGGGGAGGCAGTGAATAGATGAGTGGGATGTGGAGGATGGTGAGTGGAGTGAGGGGGAGAGGTGTTGGATGGGAAGAGAAAAAGAGGGAGAGGAAAGAGAGAAATTACATAGTTGCTCATTTACAGACCACACGGACTCTGTTCCTTCATAGTGTAATAGACCTTAAGTTCAGTAGAAAATAAATTTACTAGTGAGAGGTTTCGCAGAGAGAGAGAGAGAGAGAGGCTCATGCGTGTAGAGCTTGATCATAGCCACGTGGGCACACTCCCTCCCTCTCCTCACTCCCCCATCCCTCATGTCTCCCCAGGTTTCTTCTTCATTTCCCCCCACTCCCCCTCCCCCTCCCCCTCCGTCTCACCCCTCTCCCCCTCCTCCTCACTCCCCCTCCTCCTCACTCCCCCTCTCCCCCTCCTCCTCACTCCCCCTCTCCCCCTCCTCCTCACTCCCTCTCCTCCTCATTCCCCCTTTCCCCCTCCTCTTCGCTTCCCCTCTCCCCCTCCTGTTCACTTCCCCTCCCCCCCCTCTTGTTCACTTCCCCTCTCCCCCTCCTTTTCAGTTACCTTCTCCCCTTCCTCTTCATTCCCTCTCTCCCCCTCCTCTTCATTTTCCCTTTCCCTTCCTCGTCATTCCCTCTCTCTTCCTCCTCGTCATTCCCTCTCTCTTCCTCCTCGTCATTCCCTCTCTCTTCCACCTCTTCATTCCCTCTCTTCTCCTTCTCTTCATTCCCCCCTCTCTCCTTCCTCTTCATTTTCCATCCCCTCCTCTTCATTTCCTCTCCTCCTCCTCCTCCTCTTCAGTCCCCCTCTTCCTCTCGACTTCATTCTCCCTTTCCCCCCTCGACTTCCCCTCTCCCCCCTTCTACACCCCACCTCACTGTCTCCTTGACGCCATTTCTTCATCTCTCCTCCACACCGTCACCTCTCTTGGTTTGTGTTCGTTTGTGTTGCTACTGTTTTCACTGCTTCCCAGAGTCCATTTCCACTACTTCTTAGCTCCCATGTCCTCAACTTCCCAGTGCTCAGTCCTTCTACTTCCTTGTTCCCTTCGGGTGTATCTGTACTATTTTTTGTCTGCTGCAAATGGCTGTATTAAGGGTAAAAATTCACGTGTCTAAAATACCTACTGTCATTTTAATTATACCACAGTGAATAAAAACATATGGTTATTGTGGAGACACCGCCATCAAGAGTATTTTAACGCTTGCTGTCCGAGGCCGTCTCTTTGCAGTTTATTACTGGTATCTCGAGCGTGAGGAGAAATGTCTCGTACTGAACAGGTTAATGAATGTTGCATCTATCCCATCCAATTTGAAATGTCACTTCTAAGGTAAATGAAATTGGAAATAATAAAAAATTAAGTAAAACGTACATGCCACACTGAAGTGAAGGGGTTAAGCACAGTCCTGATGATTTCGACACCCATCTCTTTAGTGAAAACAACCAGTTTGTGTGTATAGTTATTTTTTCATATAACAATTTGAGGTGTAGTAAAGCCATGCTAAAATGAACCAAGGGAGGTGTGGCGTATGGTGCTGTGATAATTTGGAAGGGCAACCCAACTCCCTTGACCTCGCCGAGTTTATGATATGCTCCCAACGTCAGGTGAGCCACATGACCACTGAACACGTCACCAGCGTACCTTCTGTTTTTATTTTTTTCCCATGGGTTACTTAATACCTGTTTACATTTCAAGGTGGGTAAGGGCGCATAGTGAACGGGTTGTTCATAGAAAGGCACTGCCTCCAGTGCTCTTCTTATACAAGCTGAGGTTGTAGTTGCATTGAAGGTAACACCTCCCGCTGCAGAGCTGGATAGCTGTGTACGTCTGTCGATTGATAGTATAATGTTATGTAGGCATGCGAAAAGTATTTCTTATCGGTTTAGATGGTTAACATTCAGATCGGAGGATGATGATTTCATTTTTTAAAAGTTCATCCATCCACCATCCAATCCTACGGTGTCCCATGAGGAGCGTAGGAGCCCGGGGCTACGGAAGTTGGTCCTGACATTTAAGATGAGAGTGACCAGCCTCACTCATCCCTGAGTGGCATTACGTGAACAATAAACCCCAGCCATCCCTTGGATATAAACCTTCACTGGCTCAATCCGATTGGAGCGCCGTATTTACCCAGTAAACCACCAGGCGCTATAATTTGGTTATATGGTTACCACCCAGCGTAGTAAATAGTTTCTTGGTGTTCAGGAAACCGTTTGGCTTGTCACTCAGTGTAGAGTCACCCATAGGCAGAAGGAAGAGGAAAGTAACTTTCACATATAAATTAAAAACCATCAGAAGTGATGAAGCTGGAATATGACAAGCAAAATGAGAATCCTCCTCTCTGGTTATTATTATCGTCGTATTTCTTTCTCTCTCTCTCTCTCTCTTTATATATATATATATATATATATATATATATATATATATATGGAGCCTCTGTGGTATAGTTGTAAAGTGTGCGTTTTCGTACACTGAAGAATGAGGGTTCGCGCCCCACCAGGGTAATAAACTTTGGGAGCATTCTTCTGGCCACGTACTGCTTTGGCGGACGTTAGGGGTGCTGTGGTTGAACCAGTGTCGCATACTATGAAGTATGCTTGCACCCAGTCGGCTTGCACGCGCCGATTACACTTGGTTCACAGACTACACACACATCCAAAGCCACTCCAACACAACAGTTACACTTATAAGCACTTCTCACCCTACATACAATCTACTAGACAGCCTAAGCCACATGGTAAAGATACATTGGCTGTATCGTTGCCACTTCGGTAGGGATAGGCCGCTCCTGCTGTGGATACTCAAAGGGCTGATGATGTCGATGATATATATATATATATATATATATATATATATATATATATATATATATATATGTGTGTGTGTGTGTGTGTGTGTGTGTGCATTAATGTGTACTAGAAGCCATCTCACGATGAGATCTCACCACCCGCGTAGCCGAAAGTTTTTCCTCGGCACATAATTTTGCACCTCCACTTCTGATTTGACGCAAATTCAGGTTCTAAAACACACAAACAAATCCAGGCAGCCTACCTTACAACTGAAAACATTATCACTCTGCTCGCTTAGCAACGCAGGTCGTAAGCGAGCGGAGTGGTAATGTTTTCATTTGTGAGGTTGGCTGGCTGGCTTTGTTTGTGTGTAGGTAAACAAGATATCTCATGAATGGCTCGAGCGATCAACATGAAACTCTCAGCGTATCAAGATATGGCCAAAATCTTGGACGAGTTCGAAAATGGGCACTTGGGGTCAAGGTCAGGGTTGCCAAAGGTCAACTAGTTGACCTCTGGCAGCTATATTGGTGACCTTGACCCCGAGTGCCTATTTTCGAACTCGTCCAAGATTTTGGCCATATATTGGTACCCTGAGAGTTTCATGTTGATCACTCAAGTCGTTCATGAGATACCTGGTTTACACACACACAAACAAAGCCAGCCAGCCAACCTCATAATTGAAAACATTACCACTCCGCTTGCTTCGCAACGCGGGTGGTAAATACAAGTAAATATCTGATATATGTACTGACTTTGTGTCTTCTCAACAAAACCTTTCTCTCCCCGTTCTCCTTTTCCTCTCCCTCCCCATCTCGTCACCATCTGACCCGTCCAACCTGATCTCTGATCCTTTGTTGAGATAGGTTGCAGAGCCACATTCTCAATTGAAATAAGTCACAATTTATGGGCTACAAGTGAAAAAATTTAATGGAACTGTCTATGCACATAATTAGAAGTCTTCTCTATGCTAAATAAAACAGTCTGGAGGTAGCAAGAATAAAACTGTGCCATCATATTGAGGCAGTTAAAATATGTATTGTGTTTTATGGTGTATCATATTTATTACATGGCAGGTGGGGACAGTCGCCATCAACTCAGTGTAGTGCTGCTTTGGGTGTCTGCTCTTTCCTCTCTTCCTTCCTTCCTCTTCTGTCTTTCTTTCCTTCATTCTTTTGTCTTCTTTCTGCCTGTGGGTGACTCTACACTGAGTGACAAGCCAAACGGTTTCCTGTACACCTGGAAACCATTTATGCTGGGTGGTAACCATACAGTATAATCAAATTATGGCATCTGGTGGTTTAGTGGGTGATTAAGGTGCTCCAATTGGATTGAGCCTGTGTAGGTTTATATCCAAGGGGTGGTTGGGATTTATTGCTCACGTAATGCCACTCAGGGATGAGTGAGACTGGTCTCTCTCATCTTAAATTTAATGTCAGGACCAATGTGCCTAGCCCCGGGCTCCTACGCTCCTCATGGGGCAACGTAGGATTGGGTGATGAATGAATGAATGATGAATGTTATGATAAAGTTATAATCAGTGTAGTGTACTTCCAAGTGACATTACTATTTCTCCACAGAACACGTATGGTCGTCCAGATGAGGTGGTTGCAGCAGAAACATTGGCCAATCATCTTAGGTGCAACAGCAGCTTCATACACGATATCTTCCAGGTGGGTTCCAGGTTAAGGATTCACAAACAGAACATTATATCTTCCAAGTGGGTTCCAGGGCAGAGATTCTCAAGCACACAGTACAGTACTAATGATTCTGTCATAACTTAAAATTATTTTTCCAGCTATGACTAGAGACACAGGAAGATTATGCACTCACCTTACCCTTCCTGTTAAAGATGTATACTATATATACATATATATATATATATATATATATATATATATATATATATATATATATACACACAGTAAAAGCTCGATTAACCAGCATCTGATGCATCGGCACATCTGTATAACCAGAACGCAAATTCAATCTGGCATGGGGTTGAAAATATTCTGGATACCGGTCTTTTTGTGTGTATTGTAGTGTACACTCACGATCACTAATTTCTGCTCAGGGGTGCCCCCTTTGTATCCCCATATACCCAGGGAAGCCGGGAGGGGGGGACGAAACGAGCTCCACCCGTCTCTACCTCAGCTCCCAACCCCCTTTCCCTCCCAGCTCCCCACTCGTCATTCTTAACTGGCAGTTACATCTCAAGCTAACCTCATATTTTACACTCATAGTCACATTACAAATACACAAAATTAAAACACTAGGATATGTAAAAGTATGTACATAATATGACTATGAACATGCTGCAGGAAGAAATTAATGCATTATAACGTTGACCATAAAACAAAAACGTTATAACAGCGGCCATCCCAGGCCTCATGCGTTGGGTGTTTGCGTGTGGCTGTGTCTGTGCCTGCATGTTTGGGTGTGTTTATGTCTGTTTTTTTCAGTGTGTGTGTGTGTGTGTGTGTGTGTGTGTGTGTGTGTGTGTGTGTGTGTGTTACCCAACACAGGAGGCCTGAGGTGGCCATTGTTAACGTTTCTGCTTTACTGTCAACGTCATAAAGCATTAATTTCTTGCTGCAACATGTTGATAGTTATATTCTTTTAACATATCCTAATGTTCTTTGTTTGTATTAGTAGTGGGACCAAGAGTGTTAAGCATGAAATCAGCTTGAGATATAACTGCTAGTTAAGAATGACGGGTGGGGTGGGGGGTTGCGTAGGGGTATGAGGTATGGTTGGGAGCTGGTGTAGTGGCGGGTGAAGCTCGTTTTGCCCCCCCCCCTCCCCTCTTCCCTGGATATTCTGAGGTAGGAAGGGGACACCCCTGGGCAGATACTAGTGAGCGTGAGTGTACCTGTACTGTATCACATGCAGTACCCTCGCATCCAACACGGTAATATTGTCATGCACGGGTCTCGTGTTGGACCAAAAACGTGTTGGACAAACAGCAGAGTTTATGGGAAAAAAAATGCCAGCAACCCTAAGAACAGTCACCCTAAATACCTATCATATACCTATACATATATTGGTAGTACTGTAATAATAATAAATGGTACTGTACTGTGAATGATAACTAACCTTTTAGGCCCGCCTCCGTGAGCCTTCACTGCCGCCAAGATCTTATCTTGGTTTTTTTTATTATGGTCCTCATGCTGGCTTCATTCACGTCGTAGGCTTTAGCAATGTCCACATTCCTCTCCCCTTTCTTCTCCCTTATGATGATTTCTAGCTTGGTGGCCTGAGGGAGGTGCCACCGCTTCTTGGGGTTCTCAGAAGGCTTCCTAGGCATTGTGAGCAGGGTAAAATACAGTAGCAAGGGCAGAAAATGCAGCGAGAAAAAAGCACCGTCCAATGCGAATTATGCGACTGAGTGGCGCTGCGGCAGGATAAGTTTAAACAAAACATCATGTGAGAGCAGAAGCGTTTTTAATTGGGCGACATCACTATCACATCACAATAGCGGGCGGGGGAAGCTACTTGATCGGAAGTTTTGATTGGCTGTCAGCGTCACGGCAACGTCCAGTATGACCGTGTTGGACCGGGGGTGATCTTGCTAGAGGCAAACTCTGAGGATTTCGCCCACTTCTCGGAGCTCCGTCCGTGTTATGCTAATGCACCTGTGTTACAATAATTAAACATTAAATCGTACTAATTTTTTGTTTTCCGTGCTGGACACGAATCATGCTGGACAAACGCGTGTTGGACACGAAGGTACTGTACTGAATAATGTCTATCTACCTATCTATTGCCAGACGCCTCAATCCCGTTTTGGGTGGCCACAAACAAATCGCCTCCAAGTCGCCCTGTCCCCTGCCATTTCACTGCCCTGCTCCCAACTCACACCCCCCTCTCTCATATACCTCTCCACCCCATCCCTCCATCTCATCCTCGGCCTCCCCCTCCCTCTTCCCCCCTCCACCTCACTCCCATACACTCTCTTCGTCAGTCTTTCACCCTCCATCCTCTCCACATGGCCAAACCACCTCAGTGTGTTCCTCATAATGCTTCCTATCACATCCACATCCACACCACAACGCTCCATTATATCCTCATTCGTCAGCCTGTCTCTCCACATGACTCCACAGGCTCCTTTTAAATAACTCATTTCCACTGCTCTCACTCTTGACTTGTGTCCTTCCAGCAATGTCCAAGCTTCACTTCCGTACGTTAGAGTTGGTATCACAATACTGTCAGGGTTGCTATTTGGTATTTTTCATTACCAAGTGTGGGCCAATTTGGTAATGAAAAATTCGTTTGGTAATGAATTAGAATAATGCATTACCAGATGGATTTTTCACATGTATGAGGATATACAGGATGGAGATGGTGGATTGTTTGCTCTCTCTGATTAATCTGCTACCCTACATAGTGTGAAAATAATCAACATGGTGTTAATTATGAGGAGAGTGATTACATGTTTTTCCACTTGTATATATAATTAGTGAAGAATAAATGCTAGCTTTACGAATTTCTGACCTTCTCGGTCTTACGTTTCAGTTTCACTCAGTTCCTTCCTCAGTTTTTTATTTTCTTCTGAATCACTTATTTTCTTCTTGAGGGCTTCCTCCTTGGCAGTACTCAGCTCCTGCTCATCTTTTGTTTCATCTTTCTTAGTCTTTATCATTTGTCATGTTCTCGATTACCGTTTCCATCTCTGAAATTCTAATCGTTAATGCTTGTATTAACTCACGCATGTAATTTTTTTTTTTTTTTTTTTTTTTTTTTTTTTATGTCCGACTCTGGGCATAGGCTTCACAGCCTACTCTCAAGGCCCAGTAGTCCTCCTACATACCATACATCTCTCTACATGTCACCACTTCGGCGCTAACACCCACCGTCCATATTGAATACATGGCCAAATCCCTCAAAATCACATTTGTCAGCCAAATGCAGCTCCACTCTGCTTCCCCTGCCTGCCATTTTCTGCTTTCACTACAGCTCCAAAAGATTATCCAAATGTTTCAGTCATACAGGTGAATCTCTCCACCTTTAACCCGCCGCATCCCGTTGGCGTATATATACGTCCACACGTTTTGTCACTGTCATTCCTGTTGACGTATATAAATGCATGTCAATTGCAAGGTCACTAATTTGCACAATTTTTAATTTTCACGTGTGATTTTTGGTACGTATACACGAGACACCTTCCACTACAAGATGCCAGGCAGGGACAATGCCTTTCCCCACATGACCTCCCCCCCCCAACATGCCATTGTCTCGGCAATTCACCTGTTACCAGTGACCTAGCCAGTAAAGACATGTCTTGCCATGGTACAAAATTCAGGGCCAGAGTGATTCCCCAATCGATGACAATGTGGAGGACAAAGTTTACTTAGCATTAGAGGAAGAAACAGTCAGAAATGATGATCAGGTAATGTCACCAAAAAAGGTTAGGTATGTTGATGTGTTTGGTGAGTGAAACAATGCTTATATTGCCTATATTACTGTGTGAAAACCAATATACTCTGGTACTACGTATAAATTCATATCAAATAAATAAATACAGTAAATACCATTTATGAGTGGTGTGGAATAGTTACCCTCCCATAGAACTCATTTTCTTTGGAGCCAGCCTGATAGAAATCCCAGTAAGGTAAGGAGTACTGCTATCTGTATCAGGTGAGTGATTTCTGTATGAATTTTCGATGTTACTCACCAAAAGTGGAGGTTTGAGCCAAAAAAAATTTTTTTCCAAAATTGGTCGGGATTGGGGGGAGTCAGTGGTGGAAAATCGGTCGGGACAGGGCGGGTTAACTTCAGTCACAGTTTTGAGACGGGGTTTCATCCTGTTTACTAAAATTATGAAAAATTTTCAGGAGGCTTCCAACAGATGCGTGTTGTCTGTCTTGTTTACATCTGTGTGTGTGTGTGTGCATGTATTTGTCTCTCATTTGTTTGTTTATGAATGCTCCAGCAGGCTTGCATCCATCAGCTTTGATTACTTAATCTCTGCTCTTCATGCTGCTCAGTCTCTAGCAACCTCTCCATTTGGTCTCTTATCCCTGAGGTTACATTCTTTGACCTAGTTCCAGGTCATTTTCAGTTGGACTCTATACCCCAAACTTTCACACCTCACCCTCCATACCCAGTTGTCATCCTCCATCCTCTCCACATGCCCAGACCATTGCAATCTACCCCCTTCTCATTATAACGTGAATGCAAAAAGTCCATTCCTGCCTCACCTCCTCATTCTCAGTCCTGACCTCCCATGGCCTGTTATTCAAGGGTGCATGACACATCCATGAAATAATTCTCGTCCCTGTGCATTTGAACCAATGAATATACTCCTTGACTGCCCATGTCACACTACTGTACTGCATTACACTTTCAACATGCTACATACAAGGACCTCTTAGCATGAAGGGAGAGCCACTGAGAGGGGCAACAGCTCCCTAAACTTTTACCAACCATCAAGCTAGCTTCAGTCCCATCTCCAATACATACACTGTATCATGTTCCCCAAATAACACAACTCCACACACTCAAGAGACTCTCCAGCAAGATTAATCATTTCCTGCCTCACTTCTCTATGCTTTCCTTTATATACTATACATATAAAATCAGCATTTCAGTATTTTCCAACCTACCATACCTCTAATACCACTACATCCCTTATGTACCAACGTATCACAAACACTACACAAAATGAAAGTCAGTTCCCACGCCCCTGCGGGAGGCTGCACATGGCCACACTCCTTTAACAATTTCTTCACCTGCCCTAGATATCATCATTTTTGTTTATCTACATTTACTCTCAAACCCTTTTACCTCATTCTATCTCACCAGTTTTCCTTCTGCAACTCCATCATTCACCACAATCAATGCCAATTTGTCAGCATACAGCATCTCCCATTGGAGTTGAGTTCTGAAGTCACGTGGGAGTGCTGCATGCACCAAATAAGAAGGGGCTTAAAACATTTGTGATACACACCAACATTCATAGAAACTCATCACCCAGACTTCCACTCATTCTCACTCACCTGGGTGCGAGTACCCTCATACGTTGCCATAACTACTCTAACTTGGGGTTGAGGAGTGGGTGGTTAGAGTCTAACCAAACACTACTCAATCCCAATCCTTATTACCCACTTCACCTTCTCCCTGGGCACTCTGTCAAAAGCCCTCTTCAGATACACAAAAATAAAGTACAACTTTTTCTTCCCTCCTGTAATTTTCCTGAAGTTGTCCGACAGTGAATATTGCATCAGTGATTCCTTTGCCTAGCATAAACTCAAACTGCATCTCATCAATATTCACTCACTCCCCTGTCATACCTTCCAGGTTTCTTTCCATTACCCTCATTATGTGGTCAAAAAGCTATATGGTCCAAGACATCACCCTTCCTCTTATATTCATTTACAGTCACGCTCTTCAACCGGTCATGTTGAATAAAGCAGTCATATATAATGGAGCCTATAAAATCAGCACATAAACCACCCAGAGACCTTCAGTATCTCAACAGTCAATGCTGACACATCTGCTGCTTTCTTTAACTGCACCCTATTTTAATTCACAGATGACAGTGTTGTAACTAATTTCATCATTGTATTTCATTAATAGTCAGTCTTTGTGTGTGTGTGTGTGTGTGTGTGTGTGTGGTCTTACCCAATTGTTCTTACCTAATTGTATCATTACAGGAATGAGTCAGGTTTGTACTGTTCCATGTATTAAACCATTTTCATCAAACATATCCTAAAATTTATGAATAGTTTTGGCACACACTCTTTCATTCAGTAGTGCATTCCACTGATCATTTACCCTATTTGGGAAACTAAATTTCCTTACATCTTTGTCACCTCTCTTTTTATGCAGGTTTTTGCAGTGTCCTCATGCTGATGCCTCCCCATAGGTTACATTGTATACTCATTGATGTCTATCTTCTCTTTCTCTAAGATGCATTTGTATAGCATAATGATGTCTCCTCTTTTCCTTCTCTCTTGTTATGTTGGTTGGTTCAGTTTTTCTAGTCTTTTTACATAGCTTAGATCCGTTAAGCGTGGTACCCATCTTGTAGCAGCCCTTAGTACAGTGATTCTTTGAAATACGGAAACCCGAAGTACGAATTTTTGATGGTACGAAAGCGATGAATATAGGACAAATTCCACAATACGAAAATATGTCTCAATGATACAAAAATCGATACGAAAGGAAATACAGAGATAGCCCTATTATCCAGACTATATGGTGTGAAGAGATGCCTGAATAGTCTGAAATCACGATTAATCTGGCGGAAACAAAACACAAGTACTGTTAAACTGATTTATTTACTGGTAAATGTATAATGAAAGACACAACTATCTTCCCAGTTCAGTCTGAAGAAAATTTACACCAGGCTAAATACAATGAAAACCCTGTTTCTACTAGTGCGTGTTTCAAATGGTTCGATTTTTCCACCCTATATTCGTCAGACTTTGGGAAGATACTTGTGTTTTTTATTGTACACTTGAAGCAACAGAAAGACCTTGCCAGTTCAATTCATAATCCTCCAGCTTGTTTCTGTAATTTTCTGAAAACTCTCAGTTTGGCAGATTACTTTTTCTTGCTGAAAAATTTCGTGTTATTGTCGTCACTTTCCCCTACGATCATTTCCAGTACAGTGGAAGAAACTTAGCTTGCTCAAAGATGGATATCATTTCCCAATTTCCCAACTGGAGGTTAGGTTAGGTTAAATTATTAGGTACAGATAAGCTCGGTTAGGCCAGGTTTAGTTAAACACTTAGGGAAGAACAATCCTTTCCACCATTATGTTAATGAAATGAACAGGAGCTGTCACACTAGAACAGCTAAAAATGACGGGGAAACAGATTTAACAAGACATGTTTACTGTATTTACCAACCCAGAAATACTGTAATTTGAAAAATATAACAGACTATCAGGAAGAACTGATCTGGTAAGGTGCTTTTACTGCTTAAAGTAAAGTGTATGTTCCCAAGGACGACCATGGGAGCACGCAAATTTCTGAACCCACAGCCATTGAGGGGACTAAACATACTATCTATCTATCTACATACCTAGGCTGCTTCCCCCAAGGAAAGGGAGGTAGCCGAGACAGGACGACACACCCCTAATTTACTCAGCCACTCAAACACATTCATTCGCATCTTAGCCCCAAAGGGGAGAAGGGACAGATCCTCACCGCACCACACCACACGAGGGTCAACTGCTCAGTGCGATCAATGACATCCGCGGCAGGGCCCGACAGCAGAGCTGGTTTACCCTTGCCACATCATAATACTGTAGACCCATCCCCTTTTACGATGTGGCAGGGGTAAACCAGCTCTGCTGTCGGGCCCTGCTGCGGATGTCACTGATTACACTGCGCAGTTGACCCTTGTGCGGTGTGGTGCAGTGAGGATCTGTCCCTTCTCCCCTTTGGGGCTAAGATGCGAATGAATGTGTTTGAGTGGATGAGTAAATTGGGGGTGTGTCGTCCTGTCTCGGCTACCTCCTTTTCCTTGGGGGAAGCAGCCTAGGTATGTAGATAGATAGATAGTATGTTTAGTCCCCTCAATGGCTGTGGGTTCAGAAATTTGCATGCTCCCGTGGTCGGCCTTGGGACCATTTTTTCAAAGTTATAAAATCAATTTCTTTTTCTTACATACCGGGTATGTGAAAAGACTCATCTGGCACACCTGGCTTTTTTTTATAATTATTTTTTTCCCCTAAACCCATCCTGTGATTTCCTGTGATTTGTGTACAAATTAATAAAATTAGGATGTTTGTTACATGAGCATGTAGACATCGGCGAAAACATCTGGGACGAATTGAACTGTGAACGCCTTGACTGCTTGGGTTGGTGGAATAGGGTTGTGTAAACACACCAGTGACCTTCATTCCCTTCCCATAATTGCTCACAGGTTTTTATAGCTCACCCTAACTCAACGTTACTGACACCAGTACAGTAAGGCGTTGTTCAAGGCCAGCAGCTATGAAAGCGATAATGGAAATCATTATTGTTTGTGTCAGTCCTCTCTCTTTCACACATACACATAAGAACGAACAAAAGAATGAGCAGTAAATGTACACTAACTTTAAGGAGCAGAAGGTGCTCAGTCGGTCCGAAATATATTGGGATGAGCGATACTGAACGAAGAATGTGGAAATGAATTCTAACCTACGAGAACATGTGGGACGAAAGAGTAATTTTTTTTTTTTTCTGATTAGCAAACATTTTTGTTCCATATCGTCTCTTAAAATTGTAAAACCCATAATCTTTCATGTAAGCATACAGTCTAAAGACCTTACCAATTCATTTCATAATCCTCTAGTTTGTCTTCTATATTTTTCTGACTATTTTGAGGGTGGTAAATTATGTTCTCTTGCTGAAAGAACCTTACTTAAAATTAGGGCGCATGTAACATAAGCATGTAAACATCGGCGAATACATCTGGAGTGAAGACAACGCCTGACTGCTTGGGGTAAACTCACCAGTGACCTTCGTTCCTTTCCCATAATTGTTCGCAGTTTTTTATAGGACACCCTTACTCAATGTCATTGACACCGAAGCTGTAAAGTGTTGTTCAAGGCCAGCAACTATGAAGGGTTTAATGGAATACTGTATGAAAAATTCAAACTGGGCGCGGTGCACAGGTTGCTTGCCGAGAGAAAACGAACTAACCCCATCCTGGTAAACAAATTTTCGCACGCTTCTCAGTTGAGTCCACGTCCCTCATCTCCTCGCAGCTTTGCTGTACATGAGGATATTTTCGCAGCTCTTCACCTTTTCGTATTGTTTCGCCATACCTCCCGAGTGCCCTGCATCATCTTCAGCATCGGGGGAGCCTGCTGCAAAGAAACAGCAGCACCGTACTCTAACTCTGGAAAGGAATTGGAAATTAAGACCCCATGAGGAGGGGCAGGGAGTCTCGGAGATTGGGTGTGCTTTAGGCCTTGCAGCTTCCACCGTTGGGACTGTGACGAAGAAAAAGGAAATTTACAAAAACATGGGCACCTCCTTCTCTACAATTGTGTACAGGTATTGCTTATTTCAAAATGGGGAGGGGGTAAAGTTTAGATGGGGGGTCAGAGGGGGTCCTGGGACGCATCCCCCCATTTATATGTATACTGTATTTCAATGGGGAAAATCGTTCCGATATACGAAATTTTGAATTATGATGTTTTTTTTTTTTTTATTCCTATCCTTTTCTTATTTTGAAGACTCATTGTACTTTTCAATCTTATCTGTGTGTTTTTTGAGATGAGGATTCCAGACCACTGATGCATGTTCCAGCATTGGTGTGATGAATGATGTTATTATCTTTCTCAGCATGTTTTCATTATATATTTGAATATTGTTCTCATAAGCAGGTATGAATGTTTCATACTTTGATGTCTATCTTCTCTTTCTCTAAGATGCATTTATATAGCATAATGATGTCTCCTCATTTCCTTCTCTCTTGTTATGTTGGTAGGTTCTGTTTTTCTAGTCTTTCTACATAGCTTAGATTAGATCCTTTAACCTTGGTCCCCATCTTGTAGCTGCCCTTAGTACTTTTCAGTCTTATCTATGTGTTTTTTGAGATAAGGATTCCAGACCACCATTGCATATTCCTGGGTTGGTCTGATGAACGATGTTATTATCTTTGCTCAGCATGTCTTCATTGTATATTTGAATATTGTTCTCATATTGGCAAGCAGGTATGCATGTTTCGTACCTTCTCATTTATGTGGTCAGCCGGTGATAGCCTGTTACTGATAATCATTCATAAGTCCTTCTCTTTTTCTGATGTGTGTCGAGTTGAACTTCCTAGCATATAATCCCAGTGTGGTCTTTTTCCACTTTTGCCAAACTTAATGGCATTTGTCCACATTGAATTCCATTTGCTATCTACTGCTCCATTCATGAAGCTTATTTAATTCTTCTTTTAGTTCTGTGCAAGACTCTGTGTTTGTAATTCTCCCTACCCTGGGGGGTAGGGGGGTTTTCAAGAATACTCCCCCAGTATCCCTGCTTGTCGTATCAGGCAACTAAATGGGTCGGCGGAGGGTTAGTGCCCCTCCCTGGAAAACAGCTAACTAAAAAGATGAACAAGAAGCCTCGGACAAGGACTGACTAAAAGATGACGACCAAGGACTGGACAAAGGACATGGTATGGATTGTGACGTGGAATATAAAGAGTGCGAATGATGAGGTGAAAGAGAGAGAGAGATAGTCCAGGTGCATGAGGGTGCGAAAGTGGATGTATTTGGATTAACTAAAACTAAATGGAGAGGAGAGAGTGTGAGAGAATGGAAGTATGGATGGGGTATATGTGCAGGAGTAGGTGAGAATGAGAGGGCAAAAGAAGGAGTGTCTATTGTTGTGAGTAAAAGATGGAAGAAGAACATAAAAGAGTATGGATCAGTTGGCTCAAGGATTGTGTGGGTAAGATTGAAACTTGGAATACAAATGTGGGCGATTGTGTGTGTGTATGCGCCAACGTAAGATCGTTCAAGCAGAGTGAGAAAAGAGTTCTGGACAAATGTGGAAATGTGCATGGAAAAGTTTGGAAGGAATGAGAGAGTGTTTTTGATTGGTGATATGAATGGTAAAGTAGGGAATGTGAAGGTGGATGGAATAGTTGGTGAGTGGGGTGTGCCTGCTGAGATAGATGAGAATGGCAGTGTGTTAGTGGACATTTGTGCTGGGAAGGGGCTGGTGATAGCCAATACCCTTTTCAGGCACAAAATGATCCACAGGTATACATGGCGAGTGATGAGAAGGGTGGGTGATGAGCTGAATGAAAGGAAGGCAATGATTGATTATGTGTGTGTGTGGATGAAAGGAGGCAGAGATGTTTAATGGATGCAAGAGCGTGTAGATGTTGGGGGAGTGGACTTTCTGACCACTACTTGATGGTGGCCAGAATCAAGATCCAAGTAAGATGGAGAAATAGAAGAAGGGAAGGATGGGACGAAGGTGTAGTTGCAAGGAGAGTGGAAGGGTTACAGGAGGATGAGAAAAAGGCAGAATATAAGAGAGAAGTGGAGGAACGATTGGGTAAGTATGAATTGGAGCAGATGGGGGACGTGGAAGGTGTATGCAAGATATTCACGGAAGAAATCTGTGCAGCATGTGAGGTGGTGTGTGAGGTGACGAGAAGACAGAAGGGGGTGCAAGGAACAGCATGGTGGAATGAAGAGGTGAGACAGGCTATGGCACAAAAGAAGAAAGCACATAATGAATGGATGAGAAATAGGGGCATGGAAAAAGTTGAGAGGCAGAAGAGAGAGTTATATGTAGAAAGGAAGAGAGAGGTGATAAGATTAATAAGAGAGAGTAAGAAGAGAGTGGATGAGGAATTTGAGTGTAAAGTGGAGGGACTCTAAGAAAATGTTCTGGAAGGAGGTCAAGAGAGTAAGACAGGGTGGCAGTGAAGTTAATAGGGAAGTGAAAGATAAAAATGGTATATTACTAGTGGAGAATGGAGAAAAAGTGAGCTGATGGAGAGAACTCTTTAAGGAATTGTTGAACAAAGAGAATGGAAGTAATGCAAGTATAAGTGGCTGGGGAATGGCTGGGAGAAGGAGGGAGGTGAGAAGACAGGAAGAAATCAGTAGGATAGAAGTTGTGGAAGCAATGAAGAAAGTCAAATTGGGGAAAGCCCAAGGAACTAATGGAGTGTGTGGTGAAATGCTGAAGCATGGGGGAGAGATAGTAGTAGAATGGATGTGGAAGATGTGCAGATTGGCCTGGGAGGAAGGTAGAGTCCCGGAGGATTGGAAGTCATGTATAATTATTCCCTTGTACAAAGGAAAAGGGGAAGAAGAAGTGTGTGGTAATCATAGGGGCATTTGTCTTCTTAGTGTAATAGGAAAAGTGTATGGTAGGATACTTATTGGCAGAGTTGGAGCAGTAATAGAGAAATTAGTTGGAGAAGAACAGGGAGACTTTAGGAAGGGAAGAGGTTGTGTAGATCAGATATTCATTCTTAGATCTTTAGTGGAAAAGTTTCTAGAGATGGGAAAGAAGTTGTATGTGGCTTTCATGGATTTGGAGAAAGCATATGACAGGGTGGATAGACAAGGATTGTGGAAAGTATTAAGAATATATGGAGTAGATGGGAAGTTGTTGAATGCTGTGAAGAGTATGTATGATGGTTCTAAGGCTGCAGTGCGTGTGGATGGTGAACTGAGTGAATTTTTCTCTTTGAAGGTTGGGTTGAAACAGGGATGTGTCATGTCTCCATGGTTGTTCAGTCTGTACATGGATAGGGTAATAAAAGAGGTACAAGTTAGGGCACTGGATGTTGGAGTGGCCCTTGTGAGAGAGGGTAGTCTTTGGAAACTCCCTGTACTGTTGTTTGCAGATGATACTGTGTTGTTGAGTGAAGACGAAGGGGAGCTGCAGGGCTTGGTGGATGAGGTTGGGAGTGTGTGTAAGAAACGGAATATAAAGGTGAATGTAGGGAAGAGTAAAGTGATGGTCTTTGAGAGAGGTGAAGTCAGTGAATGTACAGTGAGGTTTGATGGTGAGGAAATGGAAAATGTGAGTACGTTTAAGTACTTGGGGAGTGTGATGAGTAAGGATGGAAGTTTGGAGAGTGAAGTGCTTGAAAGGGTACAGCAAGGAAGAAAGGTTGCTGGTTCCTTGAAAGCAGTGATAAGAAACAGGGAAGTGAGCATGGAAGTGAAAAAGTTACTACATGACAGTATTGTGATACCAACTCTAACGTATGGAAGTGATGCTTGGACGTTGTTGGAAGGACACAAGTCACGAGTGAGAGCAGTGGAAATGAGTTATTTAAGAGGAACCTGTGGAGTCATATGAAGAGACAGGCTGATATAAAGGAGCGTTGTGGTGTGGATGTGGATGTGATAGGAAGCGTTAGGAGGAACACACTGAGGTGGTTTGGCCATGTGGAGAGGATAGAGGATGAGAGACGGATGAGAAGAGTGTATGTAAGTGAGGTGGAAGGGGGGGGAGAGGAAGGGGGAGGCCGAGGATGAGATGGAGGGATGGAGTGGAGAGGTATATGAGAGAGGGGGGTGTGAGTTGGGAGCAGGGCAGGGAAATGGCGGGGGACAGAGCGACGTGGAGGCGATTTTTTTGTGGCCACCCCGTACGGGATTGAGGCATCTGGCAATAGATAGATAGATAGATAGTATTTTTGCATCATCAGCGAACATATTTAGATAGCTTCCAATTCCAGTATTTCTGTCTGTATCATTTATGTACACTAAAAACATAATTGGTGCCAGCACTGAGCCCTGTGGAACTCCAGTAGTCAGTTCCCTCCATGATGAGTAATTTCCCCCTAGTACTGTCCTCATTTTCCCTTTTTTATGAGAAAATCTTGCAACCATCAGTACAGTCTACCGTGGATTCTTCCTTGATGGTACAGTTTCCATAAAAGTCTGTGGTGCGATGCTCTGTCAAATGCCTTCTTAAAATCTAAATTGATACTGTCCACCCATTCTTCCCTTTTCTGTCGCGTTTCTGCAGTTCTATCATATTAGCTTAATAGATTTGTAAAGCATGATTTTCCTTTTTTAAAACTGAACTGTTTCTTTCCAGATGGTTTACACAAATTTTTGTTATCAGCGTTTCTAGTACCTTGCCTACAACAGCATACAACACTGGTCAGGGATACTGGTCTGTAATTGAGTGGATTCTGTCAGTTTTTTTCTTTGTGTGTGTGTGTGTGTGTGTGTGTGTGTGTAGATCATTCTTATCATTTATCCCACACTGTATACTCAGAACTGTAATATGACATGTTATTTTACAGGCTCAATTCCGGTCATCACTGAAGTGCCCACACTGTCACAAGGAGTCCAACACATTTGATCCTTTCTTATGTGTATCCATCCCCATCCCTCAGCGCCAAGTCCTTCCTGTCTTTGTTTGCGTCGTCTACCTCAACCAGCAGCCCAAGCAGGTAAATGAGGACAGTGGGGGTGAGGGATGTGCAGGCTGAGGGAATGATGAATACATCATAGTTTAAAAATTATATATAGTAGGCCTGCTGTTTACACATTCATCACTTGCATTATTTGCCTTTTATGCAGTAACCCCAAGTACTGCATGTTCACCATATACACGGAAAATTTTCGTGGTTTACACGGCTGCACAGGGTGCGATCAGCATTCATATTACCTGCATGGTGATGTAGTGGTCTCAGGATGCTGATATCATGACCTGGCCTCCTGCACATACCACTCTTAGCATCCATCCCTATTCCAAAACTCTTCCCTTCCAAATTAATAATTACTTGCCACTTGATTTTTAATAGCAGCATATACAGTAAGTAGTCATGTTGTGGTAGTAATAAATACAGTATATATATATATATATATATATATATATATATATATGGCGGGGGGACACAATCTGGCCGCACTATGGGGTGGTACTACTACTCTGCGACCAGGTTGTGTTAGGAAGAATACTGCCACCGTATTCCCTGCGTGTCATAAAAGGCGACTAAAAGGGGCAGGGTGAGGGGACTAGAGACCCCCTCCTCTGTTTTTTAGTTCCTAAAAAGAGACAGGCCAGAGAAAGGGATGGGGGATGGAGTTATCCCCGTACCCTGAAGATTGGGTCTATGAATGTGCGTGGATGTAGTACGATTGAGGCTAAAAGGGAGGAGATTGGGAGAATGTTTGTGAGAAGAAAGTTGGATGTGTTAGTTTTGAGTGAAACGAAGATGAAAGGGAAGGGTGAGTCTATGTATGGAAGTGTGAATGGAAGATTGTCAGGTGTTGATAGAGGAAGGGCAAGAGAAGGTGTGGCCTTGTTAGTGAGTCCGGAAGTACAGCAGTGTGTGATTGAAGGGAAGGAGGTGTCATCGAGACTGATGTGGGTGAAAGCGAAATTTGAACGTGAGTTGTGGGTGTTTGTGAGTGCATATGGGCCTGGTAGTGAAAGGGATGAAGAAGAGAGGGAGTCTTTCTGGAATGATGTTGATGAGTGTCTGCAGAGTTTTGGAGCGAATGTGAATGTGGTAATGATGGGTGATCTGAATGCTAGAGTGGGAAATGTAGCAGTTGAAGGTGTAGTTGGTATGCATGGTGTGCCTGGAAGAAATGAAAATGGGGAGCGAATGATAGCAATGTGTGTTGAGCGAGAGATGATGATTGGAAATACGCTGTTTGAGAAGAAAGATATTTATAAGTATACATGGGTGAGACAGGAGGGTGGAAGGGTTGTTGATAGAGCTTTGATTCACTATGTGGTTGTGTCTAGGAATGTAATAGGAAGATTGTTGGGTGTTAGAGTTCTGAGAGGGGAGGGTGGAGGTATGTCTGACCACTACCTGGTGGAGGGAAAGTTAAGAGTAGGTAAGAGATGGGTGAGAGCTAGGAGAGTTAGGTGTGGCAGGGAGGTTTTGAAAGTGAGTTGGATAAAAGAGAGAAAAAGATAGAGTATCAGGAGAAATTGAAAGATGAGTGGAACGCAGTGAAAGATCGGGAAAATGGCAGTGTGGAGGATGAATGGCAGTTATTTAAGAGTGCTGTGGTGGGGCATGCAGACGAGGTGTGTGGTGTGAGACGTGTGGGTGGTGGTGTAAGAAAAGGAAGTGAATGGTGGTGCGAGGAAGTAAGTATGGCTGTGGCTGATAAGAGACGTGCATATGAAGTGTGGCTGCAGAGGAAGGATGAGATGTCATATGTGAGGTATAAGGAAAAGAGGAATAAGGCGAGAAGGGCTGTGCGTGATGCTAAAGTGGCAGCAGATGAGAGGTGGGGTAGGCGGCTGACAGAGAATTTTCAACAGAATAAGAAAATGTTTTGGAAGGAGGTGAAAAGGGTGCGAAAGGGAGAGTCTGGGAAGGAAGAACGAGTAAAAGCAGAGGATGGAAGGATGTTAATTGAGATGGATGCAGTAAGGAAGAGATGGGCAGAGTATTTTGAAAGATTGTGAAATGTAGAGGAGGAAAGGGTGGCTGAGCTTGTGGCGGATGGAAAGGTGCAAGGAATAAATGTTTTGGGAGAGTTGAGTGATTCTTTGATCACGAAGGAGGAAGTGCAGAAGGCAGTAAAGGAGATGAAAACAGGGAAAGCTGCAGGTATGGATGGGTGTGCTGTGGAATGCCTGAAGGGTGGTGGAGTGACTATTGTTGACTGGTTAGTAAGATTGTTGAATGTGTGCTTTGTGAAAGGTATGGTGCCAATTGACTGGGTAAGTGCTTGTGTGGTCCCGTTGTATAAAGGCAAGGGTGATAAGTATGAATGTACTAGCTTTAGGGGTATAAGTCTGTTGAGTGTTGTAGGTAAGGTGAATGTTAGAGTGTTAATTATGAGAGTTAGAGAGGGTACAGAGGGAGTGATTGGTGATGAGCAGTGTGGCTTTATTAGAGGGAGGGGATGCGAGGATCAGGTGTTTGCAGTGAGACAAGTGTGTGAAAAGTATTTAGCGAAAGGCAAGGATGTGTTTTGGGCATTTATGGATTTAGAGAAAGCGTATGATAGATTTGATAGGGAGGCTTTATGGACTGTTTTAAGATTGTATGGACTTGATGGTAGGTTATTAAAAGGGGTGAAAAGTTTTTATGTAAATAGTAGAGCATGTGTAAGAGTGGGAAATGCTGTGAGTGATTGGTTGCCTGTGAGAGTGGGGCTGCGACAGGGATGTGTGATGTCGCCTTGGTTGTTCAGTATTTACATGGATGGTGTTGTAAGGGAGGTGAATGCAAGAGTTTTAGGTGGAGGTCTGAGTCTGGTGAATGTTGATGGTGGAGAGTGGAATCTGAAGCAGCTGCTGTTTGCAGATGATACTGCACTGGTGGCTGATTCAGAGGAGAGATTGAGACAGTTGGTAGAGGAGTTTGAAAAGGTGTGTGAAAGGAGGAAATTGAAAGTAAATGAGAATAAGAGTAAAGTGATGAAGTGTACGAGGTTGGTAGATGGTAGGGGGATGAATATAGTTTTGAATGGCGAGTTGCTTGAGGAGGTAGAGTGTTTTAAATATCTAGGGTCACATGTTGCTGTGGATGGAAGAATAGATGCAGAAGTGAAGTTTAGAGTAAATGAAGTAGGAAAGGTGCTGGGAGGAATGAAAAAAGTGTTTAGATGTCATTCGCTTAGAATGGATGTAAAGAGAAGGCTGTATGAGGGTGTTGTGGTACCGACTGCGTTGTATGGGGCTGAAACATGTAATATGGGTGTAGCAGAGAGGAAAAGTTTGAATGTAATGGAGATGAGGTGTCTGAGGAGTATGTGTGGAGTGACGCGTATGGATCGAGTGCGGATTGATGAAGTGCAAAGGAGAACTGGAGTTGTTCGGGAGATGGCTGGTAGAGTTGAGCAGAGGGTGTTGCGATGGTTTGGGCATATGGAGAGAATGGATAATGAGCGATTGGTGAAAAAGATAACTAGATCTGATGTGAGAGGTGTAAGGCTGAGAGGAAGACCACGAATAGGATGGATGGACAGTGTGAAGAGAGCGCTGGATGCGAGAGGGATGTCTGTTGAGCAAGGAAGAGTGGCTGTGCGTGACAGAAATGGGTGGAGAGAAATTGTGAATGAATAAGTGATGACGCAGCCCTGAGGGGATATTCTCCTGCATTTGGTCTGATCAGCTATTTCAGGTCAGGTGCGGGTAAGGGGATGAGTCTGTTATGATGTGGCAGGGGTAAACCAGCTCTGCTGTCGAGATAATGACAGGGTGGATAGACAAGGATTGTGGAAAGTATTAAGAATATATGGAGTAGATGGGAAGTTGTTGAATGCTGTGAAGAGTATGTATGATGGTGCTAAGGCTGCAGTGCGTGTGGATGGTGAACTGAGTGAATTTTTCTCTTTGAAGGTTGGGTTGAAACGGGGATGTGTCATGTCTCCATGGTTGTTCAATCTGTACATGGATGGGGTAATAAAAGAGGTACAAGGTAGGGTAGTGGATGTTGGAGTGGCCCTGGTGAGAGAGGGTAATGTTTGGAAACTCCTGTACTGTTGTTTGCAGATGATACTGTGTTGTTGGGTGAAGATGAAGAGGAGCTGCAGGGCTTGGTGGATGAGTTTGGGTGAGTGTGTAAGAAACGGAATATAAAGGTGAATGTAGGGAAGAGTAAAGTGATGGGCTTTTAGAGAGGTGAAGTCAGTGAATGTACAGCGAGGTTGGATGGTGAGGAATTGGAAAATGTGAGTACGTTTAAGTACTTGGGGAGTGTGTTGAGTAAAGATGGAGGTTTGGAGGGTGAAGTGCTTGAAAGGGTACAGCAGGGAAGAAAGGTTGCTGGTTCCTTGAAAGCAGTGATAAGAAACAGGGAAGTGAGCATGGAAGTGAAAAAGTTACTACATGACAGTATTGTGATACCAACTCTAACGTATGGAAGTGAAGCTTGGACGTTGTTGAAAGGACACAAGTCAAGAGTGAGGGCAGTGGAAATGAGTTATTTAAGAGGAGCCTGTGGAGTCACTTGGAGATACAGGCTGACAAATGAGGATATAAAGGAGCGTTGTGGTGTAGATGTGGATGTGATAGGAAGCGTTATGAGGAACACACTGAGATGGTTTGGCCATGTGGAGAGGATGGAGGGTGAAAGACTGACGAAGAGAGTGTATGTGAGTGAGGTGGAGGGGGGGAGAGTGAGGGGGAGGCCAAGGATGAGATGGAGGGATGGCGTGGAGAGGTATATGAGAGAGGGGGTGTGAGTTGGAAGCCCGGTAGTGAAATGTCGGGGGACAGGGCAACGTGGAGGCGATTTGTTTGTGGCCACCCCACACGGGATTGAGGCGTCTGGCAATAGATAGATAGCTTATCAGTTCTACCAATTAACCATTTAAATGGCAAAACTATTGTATAGGTATATCATATCTTGGAGTGAAGGTGTCATTTGCAGGCTTCCAGCCTTTTTTGTATTAAAAAAAAGGAAGAAGAAGACTTGTGTACCATCACCAGTCCTGAAAGAGGTATCCCTGTGTTACAGTAGAGACATCAGGTATTAACACACTTGAGAGCTGTTGAGAACCTTACTGTTAATGTATGGATCATCTGCTGGACCTCAGGCAGTAGTCCTGGCCAGTGTCAAGGCTTGGATACTTAGATACTCAGAACTGTTTTATTCAGATTAGGAAGGCCTTTCACACTGAATGAGTTTGTTAATGCTACAGATAACCCCTCCAGTTTGAAAAGTCTCTCCAAAGCTGAATGAAATTATCAGGAGATGAGAAGAATAAATGGAGAAGGGGTTTTTAGGCTAAGTGGGTTAGCTTGGGTTGTTGCTGTTCCATTTACAGTTAAAATTATATGATGCACTTAAGAGCAAATTTAGCTTTTCCAAACTGAGAAACACCAGATGAAGAGAAGGGTTGCCCAGATATAAAAACGTAGAAGAACAAGATCCATTAATTTGCTTGCTTGAGCAGTGTTACGAACCTGAAAATTCATTTTCGGTCCAAATGTTCTTAAAGAAATCATGAAGTGTCCCTACACGTCCCTACGTACACAGTCAACTATGCTTGTCTGTACATGAGTTAATCTTATTTTTCAACAAAAGGTTTCTTATGAAGTGATTAATAAGCTTCATGGAGAAAGGAGAACCAGATAATGAATACAGTGACATTTAATTTTTCTTAGGAAAAAGTAATCTGTTTTGTTTCAGTATGCACCAAGTTTTGTATTTGCCTCTTAAAATTAAGAATAGGAAAAATAAAGTTTACTAGCTTGTTGTCAGTGTATTAACTTGATAATATGTTTCATTGCCAACGTAGTTCCTTTAATTGTTCATGATGATCATGAGAGGGTGAAAATACAAGGTATGTACTGTATTATATAAAAGAGGAATAGTAAATAAATAGAGCAATATCATATTTCCTCAAAGCTGAGAGGCTGAGACAGGGAGTTTTCTTGTATTTTCATAGAACACTAAGAAATGAAGGAGGGACATAATAATTGCATAATGTACACAAAAATTTTTCATTTTCCACCTTTCTTACAGAAAAATATTTTAATTATCAATGAATGTCCAAGATCCCTAGTTTTTAAGAGTTTTGCATGGGCATCCCTACGTTCCCACACTTTTAAAAATTAGTCAAAAGTCCCAGGGTTTAGGGACATGTCCCTACAGTTGGCAGCACTGTGCTTGAGTTTGAACACATTGAGCCAAAAAGTCAGATGAAAAGTTGTGAATGGTCTTCGTCATTTAGTGAGTTTGTATATGAAGTATTGTACCTTATCAGTACTCATTGGAAGGTTACAGTTGTTAATGTGTAATTACTGTAAAGAGTAAGGAGCTTGTACACTCAGTAAAAAACTTATCTTTACACTAGGTGAGTTAACACAATGAAATGGGGATGAACCAGTATAGGAATGGCCTGAACAGCATGTTTGTAGCCCAGCTTACCACAGTTACAGATATTTAGCACTTAGTAGATTCTTCAAGAGGATTTGTACATCCGAATGGTATATAGTAAATGTGTCAACGGAATACCTTATTGCTGTATTTGAAAACAATGTAATCAAATATGAAATGGCAGAGAGCAGACCCATCAAAGCTAAATCTGATTATGCTAATGATTATGTCACACTGGGGCGAGTTCTGAATGAAGACCATGTTTTAAAATGTACATCACAGCATGACCCCTCCATTATGGCTCGTATTTTGGTTTGAATCATGGCGTGGGCCCCCCTTTATGACTCTGATTTTGGTTTGAAACACTAGAAAAACACCTAATGCTTGGGAAATATTTGTCTGAAATACTGCAATGGTGGTCTGGGATAATTAAACCTTGGCAAGGCTGGTGGAATGAATCATTACAATTCTGTGTTAATAATCTCTCAAATATACGGTGTAATTCAGCCAACCCCAGTGCTGAATAATGCAAAACGCCAGATTTTGCGTTGGTACCCACAATTGGGTATCCTTTCATTGTTAAGCCAGATAATATCACAACTTTAAGCTATCAGTCTCTAACCTCTATCCCAAAAACTCTACAACATTACTCATGAGTAAAAGATTAAAATCAAGCATAGAATACAAATCAGTATTGATACATTACATGTAGTGAAATAATACTGTACAGTACATAATATAATCATAATCATACTGTACTTACCTAGTGTTGCCATTGATGGAGGGTAGAGTAGTACACTATGCAGTACGGTGCACATACTCCCATATGGGAATGGCTTCCGGAAAGATTACTCCAGCTCATGGGGGTCACAGGCTGTCACAGCGCTAGGGGGTAACCACTGCATGGGTCACAAATGCACAACACACAGATAGTCCTCACTATACGGCATCCACAGGAGAGAATGAGAGAGCAACGGTAGGCATGGCATGTTGGGTGGGCCACTCCCACCTGCAGCACATTATGTTTGGCTGGCGTGTCGTAAGGTCTGCCCCACACCAATTGGATACTGTGTCTGAGCTGGATGATTCACGCCACTGCTGAAAAATGCATAGTATATACCATCAACTGCTTCCCGTGTCTAAACCAGATGATACACATTACTGCCGAAAAATGCATAGTACCACCGATGGCTTCCCATTTCTGAGTTGGATATTGACTAACTTTGCTGGATATTGTTTTAATAGAGCGGAGCAAAAAGCGCTGGATATTGTGTTGAACCGGATATTACAGGGGGATAATTAAGAAATTACTGTACCTGTTGATAACGCAGAATAAGATGTCACTTAATAATATTGTTCTCAGATAGTTTTTCAAAGTACTGTACAGTGCTGTAGGTCTTATGAAAGATCAAAGATAGTATTATGTAGGAGTATTACAAAACCATTGTTGTTTTTTAATATTATGAATGAATATCAAATATTTTGTACCAAGTAATTATTTTAATATAGATTAGTGCCAGTAATTACATGTGGAGAGGATGGAGAATGAAAGACTGACTAAGAGGGTGTATGTAGGTGAGGTGGAGGGAGGGAGAGGGAGGGGTAGACCGAGGATGAGGTGGAGGGATGGAGTTGAGAGGTATATGAGGGAGGGGGGGGTGAGTTGGGGGGAGGGGAGTCAAATGGTGGGTGACAGAGTGACTTGGAGGCGTTTTGTCTGTGGCCACCCTTTGCGGGATTAGGGCGTCGGGCTATAGATAGATAGATAGATAGAATTACAAATGACAAAAGCAATTTTGTCACACTCATGTATATTCCTCACTGACACCTGTGTGTGGGCATTTCCCATTCAGTTATACCAACCTCGCAGAGATGTCAGCTGAGTGAAACGTTGATACCTGGTGTTCATTGGTGTAAAGGTCATATTTTGACAGTGTACAAAGGAAAGCACACAGCAACTGAACAACTTGTGCTGAACTTTTTGCCTGATATTTTTGTTTTTCTCTGTCATGACAAAAGGATGGTTTGATAGAAGACAAGAAGGATTTTGTAGCATAGGTTCACTCTCATCTTAAATGTAAGGACCAACTGTACTAGCCTCGGGCTCCTACGCTCCTCATGGGGCAACGTAGGATTGGATGATGGATGGATGGATGGCAGTTTGAATTAGAAGAAACATAATATATTGAGGATCCAGTATCAAGAGACTTGATTTATATTAAATATAATTCTGCAACTGATTTTTGTATGTATTAATTATACTACAGTATTTTATATACTGTACTTGTCTGCTTATATCTTTGACTTTATGTACTCACTTGTCCTTTAAATGTATGTCTCTTCTCCAGGTTCAGCTAGGGATAAGCATAGATGCAGGTGCCACCATCAAGGAGCTGAGGAAACAACTATCAGAAGACTGTGGCATTGCTGCAGAGACTCTCATCATCACAGAGCTTGATGGTGAAGGCTTCCACCGCACCTTTGGTGGTATGTCCACAGCTGTAATTTTTACTAATGAGCAAGTACTGCACAGCAAGGTCCTTGTCATATGTCACCTTTTTGTTTATGTCCTTTGTTGTTGTTGATTCCACAGGAAACCACAGAAATATTTCACTGATGCCTGTAAAGCCGATTGACCAAATCCCCTAATCTTTAGCCCCAGATATATGTAAAAGTAATACAGTTTGTAACCCAGGGCCCTCACATACTACAAGGATTGCCATTATATCTGTGATACATTTTTTTTCTCTTTTTTTATCTTTGATTTGGAGGAGAGAAGGAAGATATTAAAAACTCTCGTCCATACCCAAAATACTTTCATCAATAATTTTGATTGCACATATAATACTAGTAGTATTAGAGGGCTTAGCTCTGCACATACACACACACACAGTTTATCATATGTGGTTGTTATGATTATCGTAATTATCATCATTGTTTGTCAGTGTGCTTGATTCTCATTCACATGACTTCAGATATGGACTTCCAAGGAAGATGTATGCTAATGACTTGGTGTTGATTGCAGAGAATGAAAGGGAGACAGAGAAATTATTTAGGGAATGGTGAGGCAGAATGTGCATAAGGGTTTGAGAGTAAATGCAGATAAAACAAAAGTGATGATATCTAGGGCTGGGTGGTACTCTCAAAGCAGAGGGAGTGGGACCATGTGCAGTTTGCCACAAGGATGTAGGAAGTAATTCTGTCTTGTGCAGTGTTTGTGATAAGTGGATGCATAAGAGATATAGTGATGACTCCTCCTTTCTCCTTTCCATTTGCTTCTCGCAGTGTCCATCCCAGCAGTTACTTCATTAAACAAGGGATGAGGCTATGGCACACCTAATGTCTAATTTGGCTTATATCTCTGACTGGGGTAAAAGCAGTCTTGTTATTAATGCATCAAAAACTCTGTTAACATCTTTCTACCTGACAGAATCTTTTGCAGGAGTATCCCCTACTTTTTAACAATATCCAACTCAGTTATGAATCATCTTTAAACATACTCAGGTTTTCATTCTCTTGGAATTTTTCTTGGAAAGATCATATTACCTCTCTTGTAAAATCTATTTCCAAGAGATTAGGGGTGCTAAGGTGACTCTGTGCCCTCTTTACCCCTGCACAGTTGTTGACTTTATACATTGGTTTTATTTGCCCCTGTGTAGAGTACAGGTCTCATGTTTGGGGAGTCTCCCCACATACAGCTCTTTTCAACAAGGTGGAGTCAAAGGCTTTTTGTCTCATTAACTCTTCTCCTCTTACTGGCTCCCTTCAGTCTTCGTCTCTGCACTGCACTGTTGCATCATTATCTCATTTCTGTCACTACTTCAGTGGTCACTGCTCCTCTGAACTGTCTTCTTGCATCCCTCCACCACTATGGGGGGTGCATAACACCAATCTAGCAACAAACTCTCTTCCCTTTTCTGTCCAACTCTCTAATACAAGAGTTAACTGTTACTTCCAGTCCTTGCATGCAACAGAGCAACTCTGGAACTGTCTCCTTTTGTCCGTATTTCCTACTGTCTGTGATCTTCAGTCTTTCAAATGCAATGTGTCCAGGCATCTCAAAATGAACAGATCTTGAACTTGGCTGTCTGTTAACTTGTATTTGTATATTCTTGGAGGGAACAGTTTGCATGCTCCTGACCTTTGGCTCCTTCTTCCTTGCATAAGAAAAAAATAAATAAATAAAATGGGTACACATTGCAGGACCATGCAATGAACTGATGTTTCCCTGCAGTAGGCAGCACCTCATCACAGCATAGTGCTGGAAGGAGTGGAGGTTTGGTTCTTGGATGGGCATCACGTTTGAGTCTCTCTACGTAGTTAACAGGGACACCAAAATAGGCTTCACATGACCCATTTATTTGGTTATGTGTGTAGTTACCACCCAGCATGTAAATGTTTCTGGGGTTACTGGAAACTGTTAGGCTTGTCACTCAGTGTAGGCCCACCAGAAGTGGAAAGAAGAGTAATAAAAAGTAATGAGAAGTATGGGAGAAATAGGAAGAGAAGGGGGACAGCCACAGAAATAAAATGATAAAGGTGAAGGAAGAAGTAGTAAAAGGGTTAACTGATTAGAGTACAAAAGAATATATTTGTATGTTGAGGGATTGACAGTGTAGCCCATTTAATTGGACAACTTTTGATAGTTCTTTTTCTGTCAGGTGTTTTCTTATAGGTGGTAAAGGGGTTTGATATGATGATGATGGTGATGATTGTCATTGATAAGAATGTCCTCATAGTGTAATTTATTAGCATAATATTGCTGTATAGGGAAATAGTGCAATATATGAGTACATTAAAAGAAATTGGTGCAGTAATTGATTTTTCTGTGATTAACTGCCTCTTCCGATCACTAAGTGGTGCTGCTTGCAAGTCTGACATGAAAGTGCTTCATGCCACAATACTGCTGCCTATTTTCTTGGCAGTGCCCCTTCTTCATGACCGTAAGAAAGCTTTTAAACAACTAATGTATGTTTTTTCATACTTTTTATTTATTTATTTTTTTGTCATTATATAACATTAGAAAGTGAGTGTAAGAATTATCATGGCATAAGTTTATTGAGTGTGGTAGGGAAGGTGTATGGAAGGATTGTTATAGAGAAAGTAAGAGAGATATCAGTAGTTGTAGTGAGTGATGAACAGGTTGGCTTTAGGAGTGGCAGAGGGTGTGTGGATCAGATACTTGCAGTGAGATTGATGGTGGAGAAGGCTTGTGAGAAGGACTATAAAGTGTTTATGGCATTCGTGGATCTGGAAAAAGCATACAACATAGTAGACAGAGAAGGATTGTGGAAGGTTTTGCGCATGTACAGTGTAGATGAAAAGCTGCCAGGTGCTGTCAGGAGTTTTTATGATGGTAGTGAAGCATGTGTAAGGGTTAACGGTCATCTAAGTGAATGGTTCATGATCGGTGTGGGCATGTGATAAGGGTGTGTGATGTCCCCATGGTTGTTTAACATATATATGGATGGGGTGATGAGAAAAGTAAAAACATGAGTAATGGATAGGAGGATGGCATTGGTAATGAATGGTGATGGGCAGAATATGTCAAATTTGTTGTATGCTGATGCTGTAGTACGGTACTACTTGCAAATACCAGACAAGAACTTAGTAGACTAGTGCAGAGTTTTGCTGATGTCTGTGAGTGTCGTGCCTTGAGAGTAATTGTAGAAAAAGTAAAGTGATGGTTGTTGAGAGAGAAAGTGACTCCCAGTGTGATGTGACAGTGAATGGAGAGAGACTGGAATTGGTGAGAGAGTTCAAATACCTGGATACAGTGATAGAAAAAAGAGGAAGATGTGCAAAAGAAGTGGTAAGTAGAGTGACACAGGGAAGGAAAGTAACTGGTGCAATGAAGGCCGTGATAAAAAACAGTGACTTGAGCGTTGCAGCTGCATGAGGCTTACAAGAGAGAGTGTTGATGCCAGTTTTAACATATGGATGTGAATATGGATGTGAGGCTATGGTGTGGCATGAAAATGAAAAGTCAAGAGTGAGAACAATGGAGATGGGACTGCTGAGGAATGTATGTGGAGTACAGAGAGTGGATAGGATACAAAATAATGTGATTCGTGAAAGATGTGGAGTGAGGAAGTCTATGGACACCAGAATCGAAGAGAGTGTACTGAGATGGTATGGTCATGTGGAGAGAATGGATAACAATAGAGTGGTGAAAATGGTATATCTGAGCAGATTTGAAGGAGGGAGAAGGCGAGGTAGGCCAAGGAGAAGATGGAGGGATATGGTGGATGAGTGTGTGGAAGAGAGGTTTGGAAGTCGGTGAGGCTAGGGGACTGACAAGAGATCTAGCTGACTGGATGAATATTGTGAGGAGAAGCACGTAATCAGGGATTTGGCACCCCTTTTTAATGTGACAGCATCTGGATTGACTCCGTCGGATACAGTTATATGAAGCTACAGAACATGGTGAATGTTTTTGGCGTATCAGATAGAGCCATTATTCCGGGGGCTGGAATGGTGAGTGAATGAAAGCGTGGCCCATTGGATTGGGCAGATTTGGGCTGTCTGGACATTGCTGCTCCTCACCCTGCCCTTGGGTGGGAAAGGAGGTCTGGATGATGATGATGATGATGATGATGAGAAATTATTTAGAGGAAGGTTTATTATTCCTGATTTATTCCTCTTTGGGAAGTGCTTACCACAGCATCTCGCCCAGGGCACAGAAAGTTATCTCACTGATCCCTTTTCTTCCCCAGGACATCTCAGATTCTCAGTAGTCTGCAATAAGTGCAGCTAGATTTATATGAGCCAGTCATTTGCCATGTAGGGTCTCATTCTTTAACCCCCTTCAGGCTATTCTCAAATCTTGGATCTTTTTGAAATATAATATTTGCTTCACTGTTTCTTTGAACATCTTTTTGCCACTCCAGATGCTTCTCCAGTGACAGTGATCAGTGAGAGTGACCCTATATATGCCATAGAGCTGCCCCGACCTCGCCCTCCCACCCAGGACACTGGTGGTGCCCTAGTTCTCCTCACGTGGATCAACGTCGTCCTGGCTGACCCAGACAATATTAGGTGTGAATGATACAGAATTGCTGAAGTATGTATGTGAATAATTTGATATACTGATTCAGCAAGTATTTGTCATTCTCCCCATTCACATTTTTTTTTTTTTTCTTTTTTTACATTAATTCCTTTGTAAATTACAGAAATACTACCTTATATGCAGTATTAGTACCAGTATTATCATTGATACTTTTAAAGCTGATTTTCCTCTTCCCTCAATTATAGTTGCAATTGTATAAAAAAGTTGTGATATTTTGTAACACATCCGTGACATGCAGTAAGGGCCACCCATACACACCCCTGTACTATACTGGGTATTTCATATCTTGTAACTTAACATGAATTTTGAGTAAACATATCGATTTATTAACCCCTTGATTCTGGTGATGTACTTTATTGGTTTATTCTTGCCATCTCCAGCTAGTTTCATTAACCCCTAAAGACCACAAAGCTGCCAGCCCCCAGATCCACAAAAAGGGTCCGATTTTTTAACTTTCACCAAGATACAATTTTTTCTTAACAGGTTTCAAGTGCTTGAATTTACACAGCTGAAAATGTGCTGAAGATGTATGTTTCACTCTCATATGACGTATGGTTACCGCAATGTAGACTGTCAAAGAACATCAAGAATAAAAATTGTTATCCATCGTGCATAAAAAAAAAAAATTTGCACCAAAGTAAATTTTGGTTTTATAGATTTGAAGAACTTGATTTTACATGTGAGAAAATATTTCACTCGTATGTCTAATGGTTACTGCACAATTGACCATTAAAAAAAAAAAAAAAGCCACTCCTCACTATGAACGAGAATGGGACGTCCTTGAGAAGTATGGTGGCGGAAGTGTGAGGGGACGTCAGGAGGTGGGAAAAGGAAAGGAATATGTCTGCCACACACACCCAAAATGGTCTAGAGAGGGTAGGGTGGGAGGGGACACAGAAGGCAGGATTCAGTGAGGCAAAGGGAGGTGGAGAGATGGCCTGGGAAGGGGAAGGAGGGTCCCCACACTCGGAGAGGGGGCCAGATCATGCCTTCCACCACCTGATTTCTAGATCCCTTAGGCCAGGTCTCATATACGTCTTAGGCCAGGTCTCATATACGTCATAAAAGAAGTGGTGCTACCTACCGCCAGTGTTTGGGAGCCTCTGTGCCATTGATAGCCATAGGACCTTATGCAACATTTGCTGTAACTGCTGTTGACAGCCATAGGTCTTCAGGGGTTAAGTTTGGGGAGATCTCTTGTAGTGAATGGGAATATGAAAGCTATGTACACCCACCGCAAATTGACTTAGGACCTTCACACAGAATTGCTATGGGAGAGTTGTCTTTCTTTGCTTTGTGTTTCCACCTCTACCAAGTGAATTTTTTGGGCAAGAAGTAACTTGCAACTCCTCTGGTGTTGGTGGGAGATGGTGAAATGCTCAGTACGTCAGTGCTTGCCCAGAAGCGAGAGTAGGAGTATATGTTCCCGTCGCTCCGAGCTTGCATCTCCCTTTTTTTTCTTATGCATTGCTATTTGCCCTGTTATTTTCCTAGAGTCGGGTTGTCATGTCTGGAAAGTACTGCTCAAGGGATGAGAGGGTCCGTATCATTGCATGGAGGCCGGATAATGTCCCTATCATCACGATTTGTGAACGTATTGGACGTGCAAAGTTGACAGTCATGAAGATTCTTGCTGCAGCGCGCGGCCTGCCACCTGATGTCATACCAGAGCACAAGCATGGAGGTGGAAAGAAGAGGACAACCTCCAGAGGTACAGATATGCTTCTGAAGAGGGAAGTAATCAAGAATCCTTTGACTGACAGCAGCAGAATTGAAGAGAATGCATCCCCAGCTGTTACCAGACGTCACAATTCAAACTATCCAACACCACTTGCAGAAGGAGCTGGGTTTACCAAGCCGCATTGCAGCCAAAAAAATGCATCTCACTGACCACATGAAGAAGCAGCGCATTCAGTTTGCCAAGAAGTATGCACACTGGACATCGGATGAGTGGAGAAAAGTTATGTTTTCCGATGAAAGTACATAAAGTGTTCCAGGTGCATTCTGGTCGTCGCCCGCCTCCTGTAGTCATTATGACCCTGCTTACACAGTGCCGACTTAAGCACCCACAGTCAGTAATGGTATGGGGGTGTTTCTCAGATGAAATGGGAAGGGGAGGCCTCTACATTCTTCCTAAGAACTTGATAATGAATTGTGGCTGGTACATTCAAGTTCTGAAAGATCATTTGTTAGTCTTTTTTTGCTATTCATGGGTGCGACTTTGTCGTGCATGATTCAGCGCCATGTCACAAGTCAAGAAAGGTGACAAAATGGCTGTAGGATAATCGGATTCAGGTCCTCAACTGGCCTGGCAACAGCCGGATCTAATCCGTTAGAAAACTGCTGGGCAAAGATGAAGAAAATCATGGCAGAGAAGAAGACACCCAATCTGAACAACCTCAAGACTGAACTGACAAATGTTTGATGCAAAGAAGTGTCCTTAGATTACTTTAGAGATCTAAGTGATTCCATGCCAAAATGCATCCAACTGGTCCTGAAAAACAAGGGAAACATGATTTCATATCAATTAATGGCTTTTAATGAACAAACATTGTGATATACTATGATTTCTGTGTTTTTTAATACTTGGTGGGGGAGGTCTGAAGTCAGTTTGTGGTAGCTGTACTTTATATCCTTTTGAAATTGAGTAGCTTCATCTAAGCTGATTAAATCATCTGGTTGTGGCATGCAATAAGATAAGAAAGATATCATTAGACTGAGGGTGTTAAGCAAGGAAAAGTAAATAGTTACCAGCTTGTCTTTCTCACTCATCATTTGGTATTTCCTGTACCTTGTCCTGCATTATTTCATAAAAATCTGCTACCTTGATTTACATATACAGTACATTCATATCTAATAATCTTTTCTTATCCCATATTGTACCCTACCTGTGGTTTAGTGGGTCGGAGCTCAGGCCCTCAGTTCTAGTGTTCTTAATTCTCTCCCACCCTAGGACCATTGGTTAACATGAGGAAGGGCATCTGGTCACAAAGTGCTACATGCTTCAGCAAAAGATTTCTAAATAGGGACAGTGATGGAGCCCCTTACGAAAAGGGGAATGCATAAAGTAAAACCTGCATCATTGTCATCATACCCCACCCCAGGCCAGTCTGACCCAGCCCAGTTGCACTTCATAGAGACCTGTCCAGTACTGTCCAGATATGCCACTCTAGCTTAGTCTAATTCATCCCAGCTGTGCTTCATCCCAACCTATCCAGTATTTACAGTTCTTGTGTTGTAACCTTGATGTGGTGGTGTATTCAGGTTCGGTGGAGTGTACCAAAGCCAAGTGGTGCGTGATGTGAGCTACCCGGACCTACAAAAGTTATTACTGAAGGAGATGACTACCATGGTCACCACTCAGACACTCACCTCACACCAACAGGTCAGTACAGCACTTATCATTGTTTCATTGTTCCATAAGGCCAGAGTCTAGGTTGCATAGGAGGCTTTGTAGCATCTCTTCCCTAGCAATATTTTGCATAGTACCCATTTACATCTCTTGCATATTATTATCAAAAGATTATATTTTAAAATAAACAGTTTGCATCAGTAGCATAATAGAGAAAATGAAGGTGTACGGTAATACATGGAATAAGTTGATCAGAAAAAAAGTCCTTTGAAATCTCCCAAACCACTTAAAATACAACCCAGTCATCATGGCTATGTTTGTCATAGCCACATAATTTTGCTGCCACGTGATTTTGTTTTGGTTAGGAGTCTGTTTTTGAACTGGAGGTGTTAGAGTTTGCCATCTCTGACCCATAAATTCAAGTAATGAATACACTGATGTTTTCTTTCCTGAGAAATGGGATAGAAGCGATCCCTCCAAAAACCACCTTTACTTTTATGACAGCATGTAACAAGCTGTTCATGAATATTTACTCTCTTATTTACCTTACACCTGGTGATTATAGCATGATTAACATGTTATAGCTGTAGTTACCAAAGTAACAAGTTGCTAATTCCTAACTTTAGCATTAAATGAAATTTTTATAAATCCTCATAAAGTCATATAAACTAATCTCAGTTTACTCCTTTCTCACATATTTTGTTTTTCTGTCTATATATCTATCTATTGCCAGATGCCTTAATCCCGTAAGGGATGGCCATAAACAAATTCCATGTTGCCCTGTCCCCCGCGATTTCACTGCCCTGCTCCTAGCTCATTCCCTCACCCCCCCTCTCATATCTCTCCACTCCATCCCTCCATTTCATCCTTGACCTTCCCCTCCCTCTCCTTCCCTCCACCTCACTCATATACACACTCCTCATCAGTCTCTCACTCTCCATCCTCTCCACATGGCCAAACACCTCAGTGTGTTTCTCCATACACTTCCACATCCACACCACAAAACTCCTTCACTTCCTCATTTGTCAGTCTCTCTCTCTCCATGTGACTCCACATGCTCCTCTCAAATAACTCATTTCCACAGCTCTCACTCTTGACTTCTGTCCCTCCAACAAGGTCCAACCTTCACTTCCATATGTTAAAGTTGGTACTGTATATATATATATATATATATATATATATACAGGTATACACTCTATCTATCTATCTATTGCCAGACGCCTCAATCCCGTTTCGGGTGGCCACAAACAAATCGCCTCCAAGTCGCCCTGTCCCCCACCATTTCACTGCCCTGCTCCCAACTCACACCCCCCTCTCTCATATACCTCTCCACCCCATCCCTCCATCTCATCCTCGGCCTCCCCCTCCCTCTTCCCCCCTCCACCTCACTCACATACACTCTCTTCATCAGTCTTTCACCCTCCATCCTCTCCACATGGCCAAACCACCTCAGTGTGTTCCTCATAACGCTTCCTATCACATCCACATCCACACCACAACGCTTCTTTATATCCTCATTCGTCAGCCTGTCTCTCCATGTGACTCCACAGGCTCCTCTTAAATAACTCATTTCCACTGCTCTCACTCTCGACTTGTGTCCTTCCAACAACGTCCAAGCTTCACTTGCATACGTTAGAGTTGGTATCACAATACTGTCATGTAGTAACTTTTTCACTTCCATGCTCACTTCCCTGTTTCTTATCACTGCTTTCAAAGAACCAGCAACCTTTCTTCCCTGCTGTACCCTTTCAAGCACTTCACCCTCCAAACCTCCATCCTTACTCATCACACTACCCAAGTACTTAAACGTACTCACATTTTCCAATTCCACACCATCCAACCTCGCTGTACATTCACTGACTTCACCTCTCTCAAAGACCATCACTTTACTCTTCCCTACATTCACCTTTAGATTCCGTTTCTTACACACTCTCTCAAACTCATCCACCAAGCCTTGCAGCTCCCCTTCGTCTTCACTCAACAACACGGTATCATCTGCAAACAGCAGTACAGGGAGTTTCCAAACACTATCCTCTCTCACCAGGGCCACTCCAACATCCACTACCCTACCTTGTACCTCTTTTATTACCCTATCCATTTACAGATTGAACAACCATGGAGACATGACACAACCCTGTTTCAACCCAACTTTCAAAGAGAAAAATTCACTTAGTTCACCATCCACACGCACTGCAGCCTTCGCACCATCGTACATACTCTTCACAGCATTCAACAACTTCCCATCTATTCCATATATTCTTAACACTTTCCACAATCCTTGTCTATCCACCCTGTCATATGCTTTCTCCAAATCCATGAAAGCCGCATACAACTTCTTTCCCTTCTCTAGAAACTTTTCCACTAAAGATCTGAGAATGAATATCTGATCTACACAACCTCTTCCCTTCCTAAAGCCTCCCTGTTCTTCTCCAACTAATTTCTCTGTTCTTTCTCTAACTCTGTCAATAAGTATCCTACCATACACTTTTCCTATTATACTAAGAAGACAAATGCCCCTATGATTACCACACACTTCTTTTTCCCCTTTTCCTTTGTACAAGGGAATAATTATACCTGACTTCCAATCCTCCGGGACTCTACCTTCCTCCCAGGCCAATCTGCACATCTTCCACATCCATTCTACTACTATCTCTCCCCCATGCTTCAGCATTTCACCACACACTCCATCAATTCCTGGGGCTTTCCCTGATTTAACTTTCTTCATTGCTTCCACAACTTCTATCCTACTGATTTCTTCCTGTCTTCTCACCTCCCTCCTTCTCCCAGCCATTCCCCAGCCACTTATACTTGCATTACTTCCATCCTCCACGTTCAACAATTCCTTAAAGTGTTCTCTCCATCTGCTCACATTTTCTCCCTTCTCCACTAGTAATCTACCATTTTTATCTTTCACTCCCCTGCTAACTTCACTTCCACCCTGTCTTACTCTTTTCACCTCTTTCCAGAACATTTTCTTACAGTCCCTCCACTTTACACTCAAATTCCTTCCAAATTCCTCATCCACTCTCTTCTTACTCTCTCTTACTAATTTTTTCACCTCTCTCTTTCTTTCTACATATAACTCTCTCTTCCGCCTCTCAACTTCTTCCACGTCCCTATTTCTCATCCATTCATTGTATGCTTTCTTCTTTTGTGCCACAGCCCGTTTCACCTCTTCAGTCCACCACGCTGTTCCTTGCACCCCCCTCCGTCTTCTCTTCCTTCCACACACCATATCACATGCTGCACATATTTCTTCTGTAAATATTCTACACACACCTTCCACGTCCCCCATCTGCTCCAACTCATATTTGCCCAATCGTTCCTCCACTTCTCTCTTATACTCTGCCTTTTTCTCATCCTCTTGTAACCTTCCCACTCTCCTTGCAACTACTCCTTCCTCTCGTCTTTCCCTTCTTCTATTCCTCCATCTTACTTGAACTTTAACTCTGGCCACCACCAAGTAGTGGTCAGAAAGTCCACTCCCCCAACCTCTATAAACTCTTGCATCCAATATACATCTTCGCATCCTTTCATCCACACACACATAATCAATCATTGCCTTCCTTTCACTCAATTCACCACCCACCCTTCTCATCACTCGCCATGTATACCTGTGGATCATTTTATGCCTGAAGAGGGTATTCGTTTGGTAATGAATCAAAATAATGCATTCCCAAATGGATTTTTCACATGTATGAGGATACACAGGATGGAGATGGTGGATTGTTTGCTCTCTATGATTAATCTGCTACCCTACATAGCGTGAAAATAATCAGCATGGTGTTAATTATAAGGAGTGTGATTACATGTATTTCCACTTGTATATATAATTAGTGAAGAATAAATGCCAGCTTTACGAATTTGGTAATGAAAAGTTAAATTTGGTAATGAAAGTTGAGGAGATTGGTAATGTGGCCGTTGCGATCTGGCAACTCTGTTACTCCGCCATCATCAAGAGTCATAGTCTAACTCCGATCGAGAGCAGATGCTCATAGCAGTGCAAGACACAGGTGCTTGTTTTTTGTGAATAAACAGTGAATAAACTGCAATATCTCGCCACTAGAACACACAGGAATTTACAGTGTTGTGCAGTGTTAAGAAATTAGAATTTAGAGTTTAGAGGATTAACTGTGGACTGCAAACTGGCGGTTCAAACCAGTCCAGGAGCCAGGGACTTGTAAGTACCCAGAATGTTTAATATTGTATAAACTCACCTCTAAAACCTCATTTTATGGTTCTTTTGCATTTATTTCAGTCTTTTATGTCCTTTATTGGTGTGATTTGGGTCTTAAATAGGTGCAATGCATGTCCAGAGGGAGTTGTATAGGTGTTTCTCAGAGTTAGGTTCCATAAGTACAAGTCCATAAGCTGGGGCCCAATATCCGGACAGGACCACTATCCGGACCTGCCTATGGCTCTATTACGTCGGATATTGGAGGGATTACTGTATATATATATATATATATATATATATATATATATATATATATATATATCCCCATCCATCCATCATCCAATCCTACGTTGCCCCATGAGGAGCGTAGGAGCCCAGGGCTAGGCAGTTTGGGCCTGACATTTAAGATGAGAGTGACCAGCCTCACTCATCCCTGAGGGGCATTACGTGACGAATAACCACAACCATCCCATGGATATAAACCCTCACCAGCTCAATCCGATTGGAGTGCCACAATTACCCACTAAACCACCAGGCAACATAATTTGGTTATGTGGGTACCACGCAGCATAGTAAGTGGTTTCCTGGTGTACAGCAAACCATTTGGCTTGTCAGTCAGTGTAGAGTCACCCATGGGCAGAAGGAACAGGAAAGAATGAAAGAAAGACAAAAGAGGGAGTGTTAAGTCACCCGTAGACAGAAGGACGAGGAAAGAACGAAGTAAAGAAAGACAGAAGAGGAAGTATATATAATGCTATATGTGTGTATATGCACATTTGTACAGCAGACCCTCATTTTACGATAAACCGTTTTGCAGCAAATTACCTGTGTCAGTTGTTCTTAAACTTTTTTGGACCTGGTATACCCGGGTTCAACTCCAAGTCAACCTGATACCCCCTTCTTAATATTATTGCTCATTTCACTTTCAGTTTCCTCATAAAAGAGAAAAGAAAATGGCCGTGGCTGCCATTTATTTGTAGTTACCGTACACAAAATTGTTCTGTTTTTTTCAGAATGCCTTCATGGATACCCCCAAGAACCCATTTTGATACCCCTTTGGAGTATCGAGACACTACTTTAAGAACACCTGACCTCTGCAGTGACGAAAAATTGGGGACCTTTTTCAGTATTCTGTGATAGAACTTTCACTTATACAGTGATCATGATTCCATACAAAGTCTCACTGGTCAGTATACAATCACAATTTTCACTTTTACAATCGCCCTCACTCAAATGTACAGTACAGTAAAACCTCTGCAAGTCGGCATCCCATAAGTCAGAATTATGCACAAGTCGTAATGGCACATGAAGATCGTTAATGAAAATAATATAAAATGTTTGAAGTCAGTAAAAAAAATATATACTGTATATCGAAAAATTTCCCCAAAGTCGTATAATGACGTCTAATGGAAGGCTCATCTCAGAATGATGGCACATCGTTCTAGGCTGTGAGGGCTCATGTTGCTCCACCGGTCAGAAAATTCTAGTAAAACTATCCCTTAAGACGTGAAATCTCGGCTAAAGGAAGCCATATCTCGGTATGATGATGCACCAGCTCATCATATTCTAGCCTGTGAGGACCTGCCAGCCATTTCCCGCCCACTGTTGCTAAATATGGTGGCTTGCCCGTTAAATGTAGAAGTTAAAAAAAAAAAAAAAAAAAAAAAAAAAAAAAAACGGGGATAATAAATGATGAAGCTTACTCTATATCTGGCATATTGTAAAGTGCTATCTGGCATTGTTTGCCTTAATGTTCCCTAATTTCCATCAGTCTGGTGGATTTTTATCACTGTTTAGGCCAGTCTAGCAGATTTCTGTGCTATACAGTACTGTACATTCCATTTGGCAGCGCTGCCAAGTCTCGCAACCTCCCGCCTCAGTCTAGCATCTGCTACCACTCACGTCGGTATTCTCTCGCATTCCACTCCGTATTCCACACTTTTATTCCTAACAAGCATGGCTTCCAAGGTTCACAAGGCTCATTCAGGCAGGAAGGGGATGAAGCTGAAGACCCTGAGCATTCAAGGGAAGCTGAAATGCAGTACATTTCAGTATTGTACTGTTGTTCATTTGTGATTATGGTTAAGAAATGTTACACAGATGCGGTCATATGCTCCCCTAGCACCTCTGCATCCTACCAAGAGGCCCTCCTTATGCTTGTATTACACCCTCTGCAAGCATGGTAAGTGCTTTTTGTTTTTTTTTGTTTTTGATTAGTCAGGAATCTCATACAATCAAGTCGCCTATGGTGCATGCTTCTGTGGCTCAGTTTTCTAAGACACAGCAAGGTGCCAGACCCCCCAAAAACGAACCACACGCATAAAATATCTGTGGCAAGGTTTGAAACGTGCGGGCAGATTCTCCTGGCGGTGCACTTCCCTGTTTGTGAACAAAGAAGATGGCGACCACTTCCGCTCCATACTACAAGTGCTCGAACTGTGGACTTTTTTCTCTTATGAGGTTAAACTTCACCAAATTCATTGTGTTAAGTAATGACACATTAAAGATTCTTTGGGCATTGTGACTATAGGTTTGTTCGTAAAACCGCTATGTACTAGTTAGTAACGAAGCACCTGTCTCTGGGCTAAGATGAAGTTAATGCCTCCCATCATCGCCATCACGCATATAAGAATGATCATTAATGTGTTAAATGTGAGAGTTGTTGACATTTGAGCATACAGACTTTATCAAATAAACTTCTTCAATTAGTGCTTGACCAGGCAGCCTCCACCATCTTTAATGTTTTGGTTGGTCAGCTGATCTGTGTCTACTTGGCCGAGGTTTTTTTCGCTTGATCTGCAGCGTGTGGTATTGCCCAAGTAGACACAAGGTTGGTCACCCCCCTGTTTTTTGTGCCTGTTGTTACGTGTAATACATGCATTGACTAATTGCTTGATTGTGTGCATGTGTAAAGTGGGGAAAAGTGGGGTGAAAAGGGGGACTTTGGGGCAAACATCCAGAACCAAATTTCATTTTTCCCATAGGTTTAGTTATTCATATGGTTCAGTTTTCCATGGCACGGGTGCGGTCCAGAACCAATTAGCCGCGTCTTAGGCAACTTGACTGTATTTCCCGTAAGTGGGAGTTATAGTCAAGTCGTAATGGCCTCAGCCCCAATTATTCCGACTTACAGAGGTTTTACTGTAATTTGTTTGTTGCAAGATGACATTTACATTCATCACTGTCAGGTGTGTTAGTGTGAGTGCTGTGATAATACTGTAGTGTCGTCTTGGAGTTCAAACAGCAAGTGACGTACAGTGATGTGAAATAAGTACTAGATTCGGTGATTTGGAAACTTGTTTATAGACTTATTTTTGGTGGTAAGCAGCAAGTGAAATGCAGTAAATTGAAATAACGGTCAGCTTAGGTGAGTTGGAAACAATTTTTTGACATTGTTGGTTTTAAAAAATGTATCCCCATTGAACCCACATTTTATTGACTTTATACAATAAATCATTATGCAGTGGATTTTTTTCAAATGGATCCTCATCATAAAACGAGGATGTGCTGTATATATTTTTATATAGATATTCATATATATACAGTACAGTACCCTCGCGTCCAGTATGCATTTGTCTAGTATTATTCTCGTCCAGTACGGTTGACAAAAAATTAAATAATTTATTACTGTAGTATGGATTTGTTGGGCTAGTACGGATTGGCTGCACAAAGTGGGCCAAATCCGAGGAGTGCTTCTCTAGTACTGACGTGCTGCGTCCAGTACTACTACCCGCATGCGTGCGGGAAGATGGCCAACACCGAGGAATGTTTCCCTAGTACTGCTGCGCCAGTCCAGTACACCTTCCTCGTGACTCGTGATGTGTGCCAGTCAAATTGCAGTATTGCACTTCCCTCTGATGACGATGACAACGACGTGTCAGTGTGTGACAATGAGGGATTTATGAGGGAGGTTGAGGCAGAGAGGCCTCCTCAGGATCCTGAAGGCCCACCTCCAGGGGGTCAGTAGGACCTCGTACAGCCTTGGAAACCCCTTCCCCTTTGCCTCAAGCCCATCACTGCTCACCTTAAAGGTTGGTAAAATCTTAGAGTTTGTCAAAACATAATTAAGTTGAAATTTGGGGGGAATTTATCAAGGCTTGTCTGACATTATTCATTTTTCCCATAAGGTCTGTTGTTTGTCCAGTATGGATTTAGTCCAGTACGGTAGTACTGTCCGACAAAAATAATGTACTGGACGTGAGGGTACTGTATATCCATACGATGTAGATGTGCTTTATATATACTGGTTTATATTATGTAATTGAAGGGGTGAGAGGAAGGATAGGGCTTCATTGTATTAGTGATGAAATGAGAAGGGGTAGATTGAATTTTTTTGTGCCTGTATAGAGGATAGAAGATGATAGTGTAATTAGGTGCAGAGGGTGAGAGGTATGATTGTTTACGATATATTTTTAAGAGACAGATTGAAAAAAACTTCGGACAAGGCCACAGTCAGGGATAAGGTACTGAACAGAGAGACTTCTAGAGATTGATCAACATGATAGCCGCCAGTAGGCCAATGGACGCAAGCAATTTGGAGCCTTTGTAAGCAAAACAAAAATAATAAACCAGTTTAGTTTGTACAACATCATTCATTTCATTATTGTATCAACAGTGGTGCCTATTGAATACAGTTTGTGTTGCCTCCAACAGAGTGGCTTGTTTATAATTGGAGTGGATGATGGCGGTAGCTGCGTGGTGGGGCTGGAGGCAGGACTGGACGTGCCGCTGTTCCACCCATGTGTGGAGCAGGCCCTGGCACTATGTGATGCTACTGCTGGACCACCTCATCTAAAGCTTGTGCTTCAGTGGTCCCTTGAAGCCAAGGAAAAGTAAGTCAGTATGTGTTAGTACAGTTGTTGTTGTTGATCAACCCCAGTCTGTCTGGCCACGCACACCCATCAGCTGCAGGTAGGCAACTGCCCCTACTTGGCCAACACATGCAGGTAACTGATGTTTCCTTTTGGTTGACGACACCTTGTGATAGCTAGGCTCAGGCTGAAGTGTGGAGGTTTGGTTCTCAGATGGCACATTTGTGTTTCTCCACCCAGTTATCAGGGGCATCATAGTATGCTTCACTCCACCCCAATTTTTGGTTATATAGTTACCACTGAGCATTGTAAATAGTTTCCTGGGTTACAGGTAAGTCCTCATTATAGATTACACTTTTGTCTTTTTTTTGCTGCTAAGTTCTTAGGAAGTTGAGGAATAATAAACAGTACAGTATTCTTAATTTTTCATCATTCACTATGAGGGATGCTAAAGGGGAATGCCTTCATGTGGTGGCACCAGTATAGGTGGATGGCTCTGCTGCTTTCTTATACAAATGACCCTCGGGTCCCTCTTTATCTGCAAAAGGGAGATGGTGGACTGCAGGAGAAAGGTAGCAATAGCCTGCACTGTTTACATTCATTGAACTTGAGGTTACAGCTGCTGCTGTTAGGCATGTGTCATGTTTTCCTACTCCCAGGCAGCCCTAAAACTAATCATTCACCAGTCTACTACCATCTCTTCCCTGCACTTTTAACATAAGGTCACATACCCCATCTACTTCAAAATTCTTAATCATCATCATCCGGACCTCCTTTCCCACCAAAGGACAAGGGGAGGAGTAGCAATGTCCAGACAGCACCAACTTGCCCAATCCAAATAGGCCACACTTCCATTCACTCATCATTCAAGCCCCCGGAATCCTGGCTCTACTGGATACACCAAAAAACATTCACCACATTCTGCAGCTTCACACAAACATATCCAGTTGAGTCAATCCGGACACTGCCATGCTCACAAGGGGTGCCAGAATCCCTGATCATGCATTTCTCCTCACAACATTCATCCAGCCGGCTCGATCTCGTCAATTCCCTAGCCTCACCGATATCCAAACCTCTCTTCCTCAAACACTCATCCACCATATCTCTCCACCCTCTCTTTGGCCTACCTCGTCTCCTCCCTCCATCAAATTCGTTCAGGTATACCTTTTTCACCAATCTCTTGTTATCCATTCTTTCCATATGACCATACCATCTCAGGACACTACAGTAATCACTCCAATATCCGACGTAATAGAGCCATAGGTAGGTCCGGATATTGGGCCTCAGCTTATGGACCCTAACTCAGAGAAACACCTATACAACTCCCTCTGGACATGCATAGCACCTATTTAAGACCCAAATCACACCAATAAGGCACATAAATGACTGAAATAAATGCAAAAGAAACATAAAATGAGGGTTTAGAAGTAGGTTCATACAATAATAAACATTCTGGTGACTGGCTCCTGGACTGGTACTTATGGACCCTAACCTAGCCTAACTCAGAAAAACACCTTCCTACTGCACATGCATAGCTCCTAACACCCTATTGACACCAGTAAAGGACATTAAAGAGTGAAATGAGGTAATTATAGTATGGAAAAAAGTACAGTATGAAACATTCTTATGTCCAGATAGTGGGGATGTTCGGATATTGGACGTCCGGATATTAGAGTGATTACTGTATTTGATTCTGGTGTCCACCGACTTCCTCACTCCACACCTTTCACGAATCACACTATTTCGTATCCTATCCACCCTCTGTACTCTACATACATTCCTCAACAGTTCCATCTCCACTGCTCTTACTCTTGACTTTTCATTTTCATGCCACACCATAGTCTCACACCCATAAGTTAGAGTTGGCACTAACACTCCCTTATGTAAGCCTCGTGCAGCTGCAACACTCAAGCCTCTGTTTCTTGTCAAGGCCTTCATTGCACCATCTACTTTTCTTCCTTGTGTCACTCTACTTTCAGCTTCTTTTGCACATTTTCCTCTCTTTTCTATCACTGTTCCCAAGTATTTGAACTCTCTCACCATTTCCAGTCTCTCTCCATTCACTGTGACATCACACTGGGAGTCACCTTCACTCTCAGTAACCATCACTTTACTCTTCCCTGCATTTACTCTCAAGGCATGACGCTCACAGACATCAACAAAACTCTGCACTAGCCTACCAGGTTCCTGTCTGGTACTTGCAAGCAGTACTGCATCATCAGCATACAGCAAATTTAAGATATTCCACCCGTCACCATTCATTACCAACGCCATCCCTCTCTCCATTACTCGTGTTTTCACTTCTCTCATCACCTCATCCATATATATAATGTATTGAACAACCATGGTGACATCACACAACCTTGTCGCACACCCACACCAATTGTGAACCATTCACTTAGATGCCCATTAACCCTTACACATGCTTTGCTACCATCATAAAAACTCTTGACAGCACCTAGCAGCTTACCATCTACACCATACATGCTCAAAACTTTCCACAATCCCTCTCTGTCTACTTTGTCGTATGCTTTTTCCAGATCCACGAATGCCATAAACACCTTATGGTCCTTCTCACAAGCCTTCTCTGCTATCTTTCTCACTGCAAATACTTGATCTACACATCCTCTGCCACTCCTAAAGCCACCCTGTTCATCACTCACTAGGACTTCTGATATCTCTCTTACTTTCTGTATAATAATTCTTCCATATACCTTCCCTACCACACTCAATAAACCTGTGCCATGATAATTCTTGCACGTACTTCGCTCACCTTTATTTTTGTAGAGGGGTACAATCACAGCCTTTTTCCACTCTGCAGGCACAGTTTCACTCATCCATGCCTTCTTACATATCTCCAACAAGCACTTCATTCCACTCTCTCCACTGCACTTAAGCATCTCTGCATACAGCTCATCATCCCCAGCTGCTTTCCCATTTTTCAGCTGTTTCACAGCGCTCTTCACATGTGCAAGTGTCACATCTCCTGGCACTGCATTCCCTCTCTGCACACCCCCAAAACCAATCATGTTTACAGCCGCTCTGCTCTCTCTATTCCCATTCATCAGGCTTTCAAAATATTCTTTCCATCTGGTCCTTACTGCATCTCCATGGGTTAGTAACCTACCACCTGCATCCTTCACACTATCACATTTCTTTCCGCTTTCACTTCTACATTTCCGCACCTCATTCTAGAATAACTTCCTATTTTCAGAGTACAGTAGTTCACATTCATTTTTCTTCCCAGATCATCATTTACTTCCTTCTTTTTCCTCTTCACTAGTCTCTTTACTTACTTCTTGCAGTCGATATACTCAGTTCTTATCTCAACTGAACCCCTATCCTGTAACCACTTTAGCCACTTCTTCCTCTTAATGCTTCCATAATTTAAGTATCTTCACACCCACATAATTTTTTAACATGTAAAAATATTAAACTTACCCAGGGGGCAAGTAGAAATCAGCAGTCTTGGATTGTTATAAAAGGATGTGGTATATCATTCTAATCCTTCAACCCCCAGGAACAGTATCTAGGTTTACAACCTTGAAAACCAACTTCTGTAAGACGGGAATCCAAAATGGAATCCAAGATGGCTGCCATGTCCATAAATGTTCATAGGTTGCTGATAAATTGAAGTAATTTCAAGTGTAACACAGGTTTTCTAGGTTTTTTAGGGTAAGGAATTCATTTTTGATAATTTCAAAGTACTTTGGCATACCTTTACCTGTAAAATCAACTACTGTAGGCTTGAAATCCAAGATGGCTGCCATATTTATAAATGTTCAGAAGTTGGTCATAACTTGCATAAATTTCAAATGTAATACAAGTTTTCTAGGTTTTTCAGGGGCAAGGAATTCATTTGTGAAAATTTCAAAGTAAATTGACAGTCTACCTGTAATTTCCATGTGGCAGTTTGAAATGAAAACTGATTTTATTGGTTGCCTTTTTATATACAGTAAATTCATTATTTTATGGTTGACATGTTACATATCAGTACTGTTGCTGAATAATTTATACTTTACAACAACAACCCAAAACTACCATTGGCCTTGAAGAAGTTCATGTAGAATTTATTAATCTGATACCTACTTGTGTGATAAATTTTGTCAAGATGAATTCCAGGTTTCAAATCCTGGTAGCTCCCAGATTTATCTGGGTGGTGATGTCAGTGAAGAAACAGTGTCAGTAATGTTGCAAAGTGGAAGTGTTACTGCAGCCCCTGCCCTTGAATCATGACATGAAGAGGCAGACACACGTGTTATTTTGCATGCCCTGTATAGTTTTCAAGTAGACAAAGTTCATCAGGTTAATATTCATTCAAGTGGAGCAGATGTTATTGGCCTCTGTACATATTACCGGTATGCATCCACCATATTGAAAGATCTTCCTGAACTTTGAGTCAAGACAGCAACAGGCATGACATTGCCAGAGCACTACAACCACACAGATGCCTCTCACTTCCGTATGTTCACGGTCTAAGTGGCAGTTATACCACCAGCAGTCCCATTTTTATCAGCAAAAAGGGATGGTTAGCAACACTCATTCATTCATTCATCATCTAACAAGTCAGAAAATTCAGTTGGATGCTTTGGAAGACTTTGGCAGTGATGGCAATGTTATCATACCTGAAGCAGTTATCAGTCAGTCTAGGAAGTTACTTGTCACTTCCCACACAAAGAATGCCGAGATGTCAATGTCTGAGTGAGATTTTCATTCAAAATTTTTTAACCAACAATACCACTCTTCTCAAGCCCATTCCACCTATTGAAGATGCTTTTATGCAGCAATAATTATTAATAAGACAGAACACATTGCAAAGCTTTACATTCCTTCACTGGATAAATATGGATGAACAGTAAAGCAAGCAGAACTTGTGCCAGTTCTAGTGACTGTAGAACTGTGGCCACCACAAGTGTCTACATCTTTTCTTTGTGGTTTCAAAACATTTTTTAAAAGGAATTGTTCATGTACCAAACAGAGTGTTCCATATTACCTTGCCCGCAGATGTTGTGGATCTCCGGAGAGCTGTTCCAGAGCTCAGTACTGGCAAGAGATTGAGGATAGCTCTGATTCTGGTTAGATTTTCTATGAATATAGTATTTCCTTTATGTCAGTTTGAACAGGGTTATCTCTGTGTTGGTCTAAATATCAGTGTTAGTTATTTTAGTTGTTGTAATGGTTATATCTCATTCACAAAAAATTGAGTTGTGGTGTAAGGACGAAATGTTTAATTACAGTACTTGAACATCATAAACACTTTAAGGAATTGTTGAACATAGAGGATGGAAGTAATGCGAGTATAAGTGGCTGGGGAATGGCTGGGAGAAGGAGGGAGGTGAGAAGACAGGAAGAAATCAGTAGGATAGAAGTTGTGGAAGCAATGAAGAAAGTTAAATCGGGGAAAGCCAGGAATTGATGGAGTGTGTGGTGAAATGCTGAAGCATGGGGGAGAGATAGTAGTAGAATGGATGTGGAAGATGTGCAGATTGGTCTGAGAGGAAGGTAGAGTCCCGGAGGATTGGAAGTCAGGTATAATTATTCCCTTGTACAAAGGAAAAGGGGAAAAAGAAGTGTGTGGTAATCATAGGGGCATTTGTCTTCTTAGAATAGTAGGTAAAGTGTATGGTAGGATACTTATTGACAGAGTTAGAGAAAGAACAGAGAAATTAGTTGGAGAAGAACAGGGAGGCTTTAGGAAGGGAAGAGGTTGTGTAGATCAGATATTCATTCTTAGATCTTTAGTGGAAAAGTTTCTAGAGAAGGGAAAGAAATTATAAGCAGCTTTCATGGATTTAGAGAAAGCATATGACAGGGTGGATAGACAAGGATTGTGGAAAGTGTTAAGAATATATGGAGTAGAGGGGAAGTTGTTGAATGCTGTGAAGAGTATGTACGATGGTGCGAAGGCTGCAGTGCGTGTGGTCGGTGAACTAAGTGAATTTTTCTCTTTGAAAGTTGGTTTGAAACAGGGATTTGTCATGTCTCCATGGTTGTTCAATCTGTACATGGATGGGGTAATAAAAGAGGTACAAGGTAGGGTAGTGGATGTTGGAGTGGCCCTGGTGAGAGAGGATAGTGTTTGGAAAGTCCCTGTACTGCTGTTTGCAGATGATACTGTGTTGTTGAGTGAAGACGAAGGGGAGCTTCAAGACTTGGTGAATGAGTTTGGGAGAGTTTGTAAGAAACAGAATCTAAAGGTGAATGTAGGGAAGAGTAAAGTGATGGTCTTTGAGAGAGGTGAAGTCAGTGAATGTACAGCGAGGTTGGATGATGAGGAATTGGAAAATGTGAGTACGTTTAAGTACTTTGGTAGTGTGATGAGTAAGGATGGAGGTTTGGAGGGTGAAGTGCTTGAAAGGATGCAGCAGGGAAGAAAAGTTGCTGGTTCTTTGAAAGCAGTGATAAGAAGCAGGGAAGTGAGCATGGAAGTGAAAAAGTTACTACATGACAGTATTGTGACACCAACTCTAACGTATGGAAGTGAAGCTTGGACATTGTTGGAAGGACACAAGTCAAGAGTGAGAGCAGTGGAAATGAGTTATATAAGAGGAGCCTGTGAAGTCACATGGAGAGACAGGCTGACGAATGAGGATATAAAGGAGCGTTGTGGTGTGGATGTGGATGTGATAGGAAGCGTTATGAGGAACACACTGAGGTGGTTTGGCCATGTGGAGAGAATGGAGGGTGAAAGACTGACGAAGAGAGTGTATGTGAATGAGGTGGAGGGGGGAAGAGGGAGGGGGAGGCCGAGGATGAGATGGAGGGATGGGGTGGAGAGGTATATGAGAGAGGGGGGTGTGAGTTGGGAGCAGGGCAGTGAAATGGCGGGGGACAGGGCGACTTGGAGGCGATTTGTTTGTGGCCACCCCAAACGGGATTGAGGCGTCTGGCAATAGATAGGTAGATAGAATAGAACATCATAAATGATGTTACGAGAGCTTACATTCATGACATTGTTACATAGCCTATTCTAACGTACAGTATGCTGCATGTTTGATCATGAGCGTGTTCTACCTCACTCCCCCCCTCCTCCCTTATAGTAGAGTAAGTCGTTCTTTCTGTTGTTCGGAGCAGGATTGTCAACTCTTTGTCCCCTATGGCTTCATTTGCGCGTCCTTACAAGTTGTATCAAATTCTGCCGGCCCCTATATAATGAGCTCAGTCTCTATATTAATTGCCACTTAGATCTACTCCTCATTTTGTTCACATCTCTGTCCTCCCCTGTGCAGTTGTTATTATTGTGAGTGCTCAGGAAGTCTCCAACCATCTAGCAGCTGTGTAATTTGAGTATAACTGTTATTGCATTTTTTTCTTGTACTGTGTAGCGTAAGGTGTTAATTCTTAGGCCTAGTAAGGTTTTTGTAATTCATGTGTTTTGGGTGTCAGCCCTTATTAATAATATATTTGTATCTGTAATAATATATCTTGCATTCACTGAGTATTATCTGGTTTTCTCATTTTATCAGGGCTGACTTAGATAAATTTACTCTTGCTAATTTCGTGTTAATAGAGGCTGTTGCAGTTAACCATATATTTAACCTGTTTTTTGCCATTACATTATCCTTATGAGTCCTGAATGTTTTATTGTTAGTTTGAGCATTAAACTTTAACTTGTAATTTTACCTAACTCTTTTGTTTTGAACCTGGAACTTTACGGGACAGTAGTGATTTTTAGTATTCTCACTTAAAGTGTACATTATCTTTCTCTGTTCCGTAACAACATGTTCAGTTATTGACTTTTCTCTGATGTGTACTGTTTTTACACCCTGTAATTGCAGTTTTGCTAAGTTTCTCAGTCATTACAAGTATGTAAACTTTCTATAGAAAAAAATTTTGTTATTCATTTCAATAAATTATTCATCATCATCATCATCATCATCATTAAATTTATAAAATATTTTGTTGTTTTGAGCATAAATATATTTTTTTTTAATTCTGTAGACAAATGATATAAATGGCCATGAAAACATGAATGAATATTATTACATATGACTTCCTTGACAACTTATCACCATATAGTAAAATAAATAGGACTGGCAGCCATCTCGGATGCCATCTTGGATTCCCAGCTTACAGTAGTTGGTTCCCAAGGTTATGCACCTGGATATTGTTTCTGATGGTCCAAAGATTAAAATAGTATGCCACAATATTTTATAACAATCCATGTCTGGTTAACTTGAAAAAGTGGCTTTTGTCCCCTAGGTAACCACATTACATCAGTCCAGAGTGCTAATGAGTTTCCAAACCTGCAATCTTACATTACTCATGGCTACTGGAGTATCCTGGAGTATTGTTCTATTGCCTGTTGTAACATCCTTTTAGGGATGGCCTAGACAAAAGCTTCAAGTTCTCTCTTTGACTGCAGATACATAGTGGATGATGTGGATCACATTGATGAACACCTGAGTGTGCGGGAGTTACGTCAGAACCCTCATCAGTGTGCCTCTGTTTCTCTCCACCAGTGTCTCCAGGTAACATATTCACCTTACTCATAAGTAATCCCTTCACAGTTCTTTTTAATGGTAAGCTTACATTTCATAGTCCAGATGTTTTGTCATTCTTGGCCTTTCATTCCACCTCTTTTCCTCTGTTGCATTCTCTTTACATCCACATTGTCCTCCGTGATTATATGATCTATGATATTGTGTTTTAATGGAAATGTATCATGTTAATCACAGAGATATGTGATCTTGTCACTTAGTTGGATAATGTGTTGTCAGTCAGACAAGTATTGCACAGGAGGGATCTGATAATTTCCTGTTCTGTTCAGTAACTACAGCTCCTGATACTCAGGAATGCACACATGTGTCAAAATATACCTAGATATAACACTGTATAATAATAGTATACTGTGTTATTTCAGTCAAGGCAATATAATTATTATAGAATACAGTACCAGTGCTTAACAGGGTAATACTGTGGAGGAATTATGTTTTTTTTTTTTTTTTTTATGTGAGGAAGAAGGAACCAAAGGCAATGAGCCCACAAAACTGTTCCTTCCAAGAGAAAAAATGCAAGAGAGAGCCAAATTCAAGATCCGATCATTTCGAGATGCCTGGACACACTACGTTTGAAAGACTGGAGATCATAGGAAGCAGGAAATACAGACAGAGGGAGACAGTTCCAGAGTTGACCTGTTGCATAAATGAAAGACTGGGAGTAACGGTCAACTCTTGCATTAGAGAGTTGGACAGAAAAGGGATGAGAGTTTGCTGCTAGACGGGTGCCACGCGCCCATCTTAGAGGTGGAGGAATGCATGAAGACAGTTCAGAGGAGCAGTGACCATTGAAGGAGTGACAGAAAAGAGATGAAGATGCAACAGTAAGGTGAAGAGACAGAGGTTGAAGGGAGTCAGTAAGAGGAGGAGGGTTAATGAGGTGAATATCCTTTGACTCCACCCTATTGAGAAGAGCTGTATGTGGGGAGCCTCCCCACACACAAGAGTTGTACTCCATGCAGGGGCGGATAAAACCCCTGTATAGAGTCAACAATTGTGCAGGGGTAAAGAAGGAATGGAGTCGGCTTGGCACACCCAATCTCTTGGAAGCAGATTTTATAAGAGATGAAATATGATCTTTCCAAGATAAGTCTCGAGTAAATGAAACCCCAAGCATGCTCAAGGATGATGCAGGATTAAGCTGAATATTATTAAACATTAGTGGGTATACCTGTGGAAGATTTTATTGGGTTGATAGGTGCAAAAACTGAGTCTTTGATGCATTAAAAACAACCAGATTATTTTTACCCCAGTTAGAGATACGAGCCAAGTCAGACATTAGGTGTGCCATAGCCTCATCCTTTGTTTGTTGAAGTAATCGCTGAGATGGACGTTACGGGAATCGAATGGAAAAGTGAACGGTAGAGTAATCAGCATATGAGTGAATAGGGTTAGATGTACAGCTTAGATGGTCTCTATCTATCTGTCTATAGCCGGACGCCTTAATTCTGTAAGGGGTGGCTGTTTGTCTTTGAGTTAGTTGTTATACGGGGAGGGGCTCAAACCCTCTGCCAACCCACTTGCTGACATATAGGGAGCACATTTGGGTTGGTTATATGGTTACCACCCAGCATTGTAAATGATTTCCTGGCTTACAGGAAACCATTAGGCTTGTCACTCAATATAAAGCCACCTGAAATTGAAAGAGGAGTAATAAAATGTGACAGGAATGATGAGAGAAATAGGAAGAGAATAGGGCAGACACAGAAATAGAGTGATAATGGTGAAGGCAAAAGTAAGCATCACAACATCAGGTGAGTGGACGATGGTGAGAGATAGGAAGAGAGGGGACAGACAGAAAAAGAGTGATAAAGGTGAAGGAAGAAGTAGGCAGCACTACATCAAGTGAGTGGATGATGGCCACCACCACCTACCACCAAGGTCGTTGATGAATGAAAGGAAGACAATTGATGATAGGACAGAGCCCTGAGGAACACCACTGTTGATAGATCTAGGAGAAGAACGATGGCTGTCTACAATAGCGGCTATAGAATGACCAGAAAGGAAGCTAGAGATGAAGGCACAGATAGAAGGATAGAAACCGTAAGAGGGAAGTTTAAAATTAAAAATTTATGCCAGACTCGATCGAAAGCCTTTGAGATGTCAAGTGCAATGGCAAAGCTTTCGCCAAAGTCCCGAAAGGAGGATGACCAGCAGTCTGAAAGGTAGGTGAGAAGATCACCAATGGAGTGTCCCTGATGGAACCCATACTGATGATCAGAAAGAAGGTTGTGATAGGAAAGATGCATCAAAATTTTTGTGTTAAGAATTGACTCGAAAACTTTTGAGAAACAGGATGTTAAAGCAATTGGACAATAGTTGGAGGGTTGGGAATGGTAATCCTTCTTTGGGACTGGTTGAGTGAGAGCGAACTTCCAGCAAGAAGGAAAGGTACAAGTTGAAAGACAAAGGCAAAATTGTTTACCCAGGCAGAGTGTAAGCACAGGAGAGTTCTTGAGGACAACAGGAGGGACTCCATCAGGCCCATAAGCCATGTTAGTATTAGGGCCAGTGATGGCAGAAAATACATCAGCTGAAGAAATTTTAATGTCAGCCATGAGTAAGTCAGAGGGGGTAAGTGATGGAGGAACAGCAACAGAATCGTCTAAGATGGAATTGGGGGAGAAAGTATGAGTGAACAGATCTACTTTATCAGTAGACAAAATAGCTACAGAGCCATCAGAGTAGAAAAGAGGAGGGAAGGATGATGAGGTAAAGTTGTTAGAAAGGTTTTTGGCAAAGTGCCTAGTCCTTTTTATTCTGTCAGATAATATTCTGAGCAGCCTGCTGCTCAACAAACATAATTTTAGCAAGGTGAACTAAGTGAATTTTTCTCTTTGAAAGTTGGGTTGAAACAGGGATGTGTCATGTCTCCATGGTTGTTCAATCTGTACATGGATGGGGTAATAAAAGAGGTACAAGGTAGGTTAGTGGATGTTGGAGTGGCCCTGGTGAGAGAGGATAGTGTTTGGAAACTCCCTGTACTGTTGTTTGCAGATGATACTGTGTTGTTGAGTGAAGACGAAGGGGAGCTGCAAGGCTTGGTGGATGAGTTTGGGAGAGTGTGTAAGAAACGGAATCTAAAGGTGAATGTAGGGAAGAGTAAAGTGATGGTCTTTGAGAGAGGTGAAGTCAGTGAATGTACAGCGAGGTTGGATGGTGAGGATGTGGAAAATGTGAGTACGTTTAAGTACTTGGGTAGTGTGATGAGTAAGGATGGAGGTTTGGAGGGTGAAGTGCTTGAAAGGATGCAGCAGGGAAGAAAGGTTGCTGGTTCTTTGAAAGCAGTGATAAGAAACAGGGAAGTGAGCATGGAAGTGAAAAAGTTACTACATGACAGTATTGTGATACCAACTCTAACGTACGGAAGTGAAGCTTGGACGTTGTTGGAAGGACACAAGTCAAGAGTGAGAGCAGTGGAAATGAGTTATTTAAGAGGAGCCTGTGGAGTCACATGGAGAGACAGGCTGACGAATGAGGATATAAAGGAGCGTTGTGGTGTAGATGTGGATGTGATAGGAAGCGTTATGAGGAACACACTGAGATGGTTTGGCCATGTGGAGAGGATGGAGGGTGAAAGACTGACGAAGAGAGTGTATGTGAGTGAGGTGGAGGGGGGAAGAGGGAGGGGGAGGCTGAGGGTGAGATGGAGGGATGGGGTGGAGAGGTATATGAGAGAGGGGGGTGTGAGTTGGGAGCAGGGCAGTGAAATGGCGGGGGACAGGGCGACTTGGAGGCAATTTGTTTGTGGCCACCCCAAATGGGATTGAGGCGTCTGGCAATAGATAGATAGATAGATAGACTCAAAAAATGCCATATTGTATGTAACACACACAAGAAGATATTTTCATACATGAAAAGTGTCATGGCCACCATCCTCCTTCACCCCACCAGTTCCATCTAATTCATGGCAATATCCTATTTGCCACTTAACTTTTTTCAAATGCCACTATAAATAATTTATTGCATTACACAGTAAAATTTAAGCAAGGCTTGGACACAATAAAACTCCTAAATAATAAAAAGAAAAATTTTTTCTTATATAACCATTCTAACTCACTTGGCTCATTCGACTCTTTCGCCACCTTGCCGAGTGTTTATCATCATTCAGCACCTGGTGAAGGAGCCTTCAGAGCAAATCCATCAAAATATTTACCCATTATCTTCAGGTCATCGTCAAGGAACAATGAATCATTCTTCTGATTGTCTTCACTGGCTGAAGCTGAATCATGGACGGGAACTGGAGGTGTAGCTTCTACCTTGCATGCCGTGTACTGTGTGATTAATGCTTGGTGTCTTGAATTTATATTAATATTAATATTAATGTAGACCACTTTTCTAATCTTTTAGCATTTAGGGAATACGTTATTGTTACAGCGTAAATTTAAACACTTTCCAAATACTGTACTGTACACTTTATTCACCTTATTTTTTACGATCTTACAACTAAATGGATGGTTAGAGGGTGAAGTGCTTGGAAGTGTACAACAAGGAAGAAGGGTTGGTGGTTCTTTGAAAACAGTGAAAAGGAACAGGGAAGTGAGCATGGAAGTAAAAAAGTCAGTGCAAGACAATATTGTGATACCAACTCTAACGTATGGAAGTGAAGCTTGGACCTTGTTGGAAGGACACAAGTCAGGAGTGAGAGTAGTGGAAATGAGTTATTTGAGAGGAGCATATGGAGCTACATAGAGAGATAGATTGACAAATGAGGAAGTGAAGGAGCGCTGTGGTGTGGATGTGGATGTGACAGAAAGCATTAGGAGAAATACATTGAGGTGGTTTGGCCATGTGGAGAGGATGGAGGATGAGAGACTAACGAGGAGAGTATATGCGAGTGAGATGGAGGGGGGCAGAGGGAAGAGGAGGCCGAGGATGAGATCGAGGGATGGAGCGGAGAGGTACAGACAAACCTCGGTTTAATGGTGCAATTGGTTAAGTAAAAACCCATCCCTAGGTGGGGTATCGTATCTCAGGGTAGATTTAATATGTAAAGTACAGTATGATCTCACTACAATGGACTTCACTAGACTGGAATTTGCTTTTTTCGGAGTCAAGGAGCCAACCTGAATTATTTCTTATATTTCGGGAAAATGCCAAAAAAGCTAGAAGCGGTCCGGACTGCCTAACCTCAGGCCGGGGCAGCCATATTGTCTGCGCGGTATGTGTGTTCATGCATCAGTTGGTGGTGGGCTGGTGGCGTCACTATTGTTTCCCCATGCTCTGGCCTCAGTCTGACCCACATCATTTCCTTGGAAGTCTCTGATATACTGCTTGAGGGTGATGAGTGATAAGTGAAAAGTACAAAGTGAACATCTTTAGTGTGTACGATTGTAAATAATAAGGTGCATAAAGTGTGCAGTACAGTATTTGAAAAGTGTTTAAAATTAAGTTATGCCAATAAAGTACTTTCTATATGCTAAAAAATTAGAAGAGGGGTCTGCATTAATATTAATAGTAATATATATTCAAGACACCTAACATTAATCACACAGTGAGTCCTCGAAATACAAAAACCCGAAGTATGAATTTTCGATGGTATGAAATCGATTAACATAGGACAAATTCCACAGTACGAAAATATCTGTCTCGATGATACGAAAATCGATACTCAATACGAAAGGAATTGCAGAGCTAGCCCGATTATCCAGACTATATGATGTGAAGAAGTGCCTGAATAGTCTGAAATCACGATTAATCTGGCGGAAACAAAACACAAGTACTGTTGGATTGATTTGTTTACCTGTAAATGTACAATGAAAGACACAGCTATCTTCCCAGTTCAGTCTGAAGAAAATTTACACCAGGCAAAATACAATGAAAACCCTGTTTCTACTAGTGCGTGTTTCAAATGGTTCAATTTTTCCACACTATATTCGTCAGACTTTGGGAAGATACTTGTGTCTTTCATTGTACACTTGAAGTAGCAGAAAGACTTTACCAATTCAATTTATAATTTTCCAGCTTGTTTCTGTAATTTTGACAACTTTCAGTTTGGCAAATTACATTTTCTTGGTGAAAAATTTCCTCCCCATTATTATCGTCACTTTCCCCTACGATCGTTTCTAGCACAGTGGAAGAAACTTAGCGTGGTCAAAGGTGGATATCGATTCCCAGTGTCCCAACTGGAGGTTAGGTTAGGTTAAAATTATTAGGTACAGATAAGCTCGGTTAGGCCAGGTTTAGTTAAACACCTAGGGAAGAACAGTCCTTTCCGCCATTATGTTAACGAAATAAACAAGAGTTGTCACACCAGATCAGCTAAAAATGACGGTGAAACAGATTTAATAAGAAATGTTTGCTGTATTTACCAACCCAGAAATAATCTGAACAATATAACAGACTATCAGGAAGAACTGATTTGGTAAGGTGCTTTTACTGCTTAAAGTAAAACATATGTTTAGCCCCCTCAATGGCTGTGGGTTCAGATATTTGCGTGCTCCCGTGGTCGGCCTTGGGACCATTTTTTCAAAGTTCTAAAATCAGTTTCTTTTTTTTACATATGTGAAAAAACTCGTCTGGCACACCTGGCTTTTTTTTTTTTTCTCCTAAACCCATCATCTGGGACGAAGTGAACTGTGAACGTCAGACTGCTTGAGGTGGTAGAGTAGGTTCATGTAACCACACCAGTGACCCTCATTCCCTTCCTATAATTGCTCACAGTTTTTTATAGCTCACCCTAACTCAACGTTACTGACACCAGTACAGTAAGGTGTTGTTCAGGGCCAGCAGCTATGAAAGCAATAATGGAATACATTATTGTTTGTATCAGTCCTCTCTCTTTCACACATACACATAAGAACAAACAAAAGAATGAGCAGTAAGTATACACTAACTCTAAGGAAAAGAAATAACTGTGCTCAGTCGGTCCGAAATATATTGGGAAGAGTGATACCAAACAAAGAATGTGGAACTGAATGCTAATCTACGAGAACATGTGGGACGAAAGAGTAATTTTTTTCTGATTAGCAAACATTTTTGTTCCATATTGTCTCTTAAAATTGCAAAGCCCATAATCTTTCGTGTAAGAGTAGAAGCATGTATGGACAAGTTTGAGAGGAGCGAGAGAGTGCTGTTGATTGGAGACATGAATGGCAAAGTTGGGAATGTACGAGTGGATAGAGTGGTTGGTCAGTGGGATGTGCCAGCTGAAGTAGATGGGAATGGCAGTGCTTTGGTGGACATCTGTGCTTGTAAGGAGTTGGCAATAGGCAACACCTACTTTCATCATAAGATGATCCACCGGTATACATGGAGAGTAATGAGGAGGATGGATGGTGAACTTGTTGAACGAAAGGCAATGATAGACTACGTGTGTGTGGATGAGCGAATGAGAAGACAAGTGTTGGATGCAAGAGTGTGGAGAGGGTGGGGGAATGGAGTCTCGGACCATCACTTAGTGATGACCAAGGTAGAGCTGCAAAGAAAGTGGTTGAGGAGACGAAGGGGAAGACAGGAGGAAGCAGCTCTTGTGAGAAGAGTGGAGAAATTGCAAAATAGTGAGAAAATGACAGAGTATAAGAGCATAGTGGAAGAAAGATTGGGAAGGTTTGAGCTAGAGCAGATGGAAGGGGTGGAAGACGTATGTAAGATATTCACGGAAGAGATTGGCGCAGCGTGTGAGGCGGTTTGTGGAGTGAGGAAGAGATGCAAGGGACAGCATGGTGGAATGATGAGGTGAAACGAGCAGTGGAACAAAAGAAGAAGGCATATAGTGAATGGTTAGCGAGTAGAGGTAGAGGAGAAGATGAGAGAGAGAAGAGAGAGGTATATGTGAGCAGGAGAAGGGAGGTTAAGAGACTGGTGAAGGAGAGTAAGAAGAAAGTAGATGAAGAGTTTGGGAGGAATCTGAGTGTGAAATGGAGGGAGAGTAAGAAATTGTTTTGGAAGGAGGTAAAGAAAGTAAGGCAGTGTGAAAGGGGAAATAGTAGGGGAGTGAAAGATGGGAATAATAGATTGTTGGTGGAGAAGAGAGAGAAATTGAGGAGATGGAAGGAGCACTTTGAGGATTTGTTGAATGAAGAGAGTGAGAGCAGTGCGAGTACAAGTGGTTGGGGAATGGCTGGGAGAAGAAGAGATGAGAGGAGGGAGGAAGAGATCAGTAGGGCGGAAGTAGTGGAAGCGATGAAGAAGATTAAGTTGGGAAAGGCCCCAGGAATTGATGGAGTGTGTGGTGAAATGCCTAGGTATGGGGGTGAGATTGTTGTGGAGTGGATATGGAAGTTGTGTAGATTGGCTTGGGAAGAGGGAAGGGTTCCAGAGGACTGGAAATCAGGTATAATTGTTCCTTTATACAAAGGAAAAGGGGAGAGAGAAGTATGTGGTAACCATAGGGGTATTTGCCTTCTTAGTGTGACTGGTAAAATATATGGTAGAATACTCATTGATAGGGTTAGGCATATGACAGAGGAGCTAGTTGGAGAAGAACAAGGGGGATTTAGCAAGGGAAAAGGGTGTGTAGATCAGATATTTGTTCCAAGTTGTTTAATGGAGAAGTATCTAGAGAAGGGAAGGAAAGTGTATGCTGCCTTCATGGACTTGGAGAAAGCTTATGACAGAATAGATAGGCAGTGTATGTGGAAGGTATGGAAATTGTTGAGTGCTGTGAAGAGTATGTACGAGGGAGCTAGGGCTACGGTGCGAGTGGATGGTGAGAGTGAGTTCTTTGATCTCAATGTGGGACTGAAACAGGGTTGTGTGATGTCTCCATGGCTGTTTAATATATACATGGATTGGGTTGTAAAGGAGGTGCAAGGTAGGGCAGTGGATGTGGGGGTGGTTCTAATGAATGAGGGTGAGATTTGGAAGATTCCGGTGTTGCTGTTTGCTGATGATACAGTATTATTGAGTGAAGATGAATGGGAGTTGCAAGGTTTGGTGATTGAATTTGAGACAGTGTGTAGGAGGAGGAATCTGAAAGTTAATGTAAACAAAAGTAAAGTTATGGTGTTTGAGAGGAATGAAGTCACAGAGTGTGCAGTGAGGTTGTATGGTGAGGATATGGAGAATGTGAGTGCATTCAAGTCCTTGGGTAGTGTGATGAGTAAGGATGGAACTTTGGGGGATGAAGTGCGTGAAAGGGTACAGCAGGGAAGGAAGGTTGTTGGTACACTGAAAGCAGTGATGAGAAATAGGGAGGTGAGTATGGAAGTTAAGAAGTCACTGCATGATAGTATTGTGATCCCTACCCTGACGTATGGAAGCGAGGCGTGGACCTTGCAAGAGGGGAACAAGTCAAGAGTGAGAGCAGTGGAAATGAGTTACTTGAGAGGAGCATGTGGATTGACGTGGAGGGACAGGTTGACAAATGAAGAAGTGAAGGAACGTTGTGAAGTGGATGTGGATGTAGTTGAGAAGATTAGGAGAAATACACTGAAGTGGTTTGGACATGTGAAGAGAATGGAGAATGAAAGACTGACTAAGAGGGTGTATGTTGGTGAGGTGGAGGGAGGGGTAGACCGAGGATGAGGTGGAGGGATGGAGTTGAGAGGTATATGAGGGAGGGTGGGGTGAGTTGGGGGGAGGGTAGTCAAATGGTGGGTGACAGAGCGACTTGGAGGCGTTTTGTCTGCGGTCACCCTTTGTGGGATTAGGGCATCGGGCTATAGATAGATAGATAGAAACATTTTTGTTCCATATCGTCTCTTAAAATTGCAAACCCATAATCTTTCGTGTAAGCATACAGCCTAAAGACCTTACCAATTCAGTTCATATTCCTCTAGTTTGTCTTCTATATTTTTCTGACTGTTTTGAGGGTGGTAAATTTTATGTTCACTTGCTGAAAGAAACCTACCCAAAATTAGGGCACATGTAACATTAGCATGTAAACACCGGCTCATACATCTGAAGTGAAGACAACGCCTGACTGATGGGATGGTAGAGTAGGGTCATGTACGCACACCAGTGACCTTCGTTTCCTTCCCGTTATTGTTCGCAGTTTTTTATAATGTCCAACTCAGTGTCATTGACACCGAAACAGTGAAGTGTTGTTCAAGGCTGGCAGCTGTGATGGGGTTAATGGAATACTGTATGAAAAATTCAAAATGGGCGCGGTGCATAGCGCCGCAGTCGCCTGCTGAGAGAAAACGAACTAACCCCTCTCTGGTAAACAAATTTTTGGGTGCTTCTCAGTTGAGTCCACGTCCCTCCTCTCCTCACAGCCTTGCTGTATGTGACGATATTTTTGCAGCCCTTCACCTTTTCGAATTGTTTCGCCATGCCTCCCAAACACCCTGCATCATCTCCAGCATTGGGGGAGCCTGCTGCAAAGAAGCAGCAGCACCGTACTCTAATTCTTGAAAGGAAATTGGAAATTATAAGACCCTATGAGGAAGGGCAGGAAGTCTCGGAGATTGGGCGTGCTTTAGGCCTTGCTGTTTGCACCATTGGGACTGTGACGAAGAAAAAGGAGATGTACAAGAATATGGCCACCTCCTTCTCTACAATTGTATACAGGTATTGCTTACTTCTTAATGGGGGGGGGGTGAAGTTTAGGTGGGGGTCCAAGGGGGTCCTGGGACGTATCCCCCCATTTATATGTATATTTCCATGAGGAAAATCGTTTCAATATACAAAATTTCGAATTACGAAAGTTTTTTTTTGGTCCCTATCCCTTTCATATATCAAGGACTCACTGTATATATATATACAGTAATATTTTATATATATATATATATACTGTATATACACACTCAATCCTTGAGTACCGCGGGCAATAGGGACTGGACAAGGACCGTGGTACCCAAATCCGCGTCACTCAGACAATATGTTTGTGTGTATAATGGTACAATGTGTTCTGGCGACTTTTCATAACTCACTTTTACCCCTTTTTACAACCTAAGCCCACGTAAATTAACCCTTACTTGCACCCACCATCAGGTAAAACAATGAGATGTAACTATTGTTATTTTAAAAATCAGTGGCATTAAAAATAGCATTAACAAAAGCAGAAGTTGGGCTGGGTACCCTTTAATTGATACATAGCTCCATGGTATTTTCCTCCCTCCCCTCAACCCCATTGTTGTTGTCAAAGTTTTGCCATTTCTTGTATCATGTGGCCTTCAGGAGAGACCTTAGGCCATATGGTTAGATGAAAATTCATGGGTTTGACGGCTTTAGGGGACGAAACAGAACAAAAATGTGTGCTAACCAGAAAAAATTACATTCATCCTTGTTTTCTCTTGAGTTAGCGTTCCGTTTCACATTCTTCATTTGATATTGCGCTTCCCTACTAAGCATATAGCTAAACTGCTCAGTCAGTCCGAAATGTGTTGGGAAAAGCGATATCGAACGAAGAATGTGAAACGGAATGCTAACAAAAGAACACATGGATGAAAGAGTATTTTTTTTTTTTTGGTTTGCAAACATTTTCGTTCCATTTCGTCCTCTAAAACTGCCAGACCCATAAATTTTAGTCTAACCATATGGCCTAATGTCTCTCCCAAAGGCCACATGATACGAGAAGGCGAAACTTTGATAACATTAACGGTGGGGGGTGGGGAATGAATGCCGGGAAGCTACGTATCAACATAAGGGTACCTAGCCCGACTTTTTTGTTAATGCTATTTCTAATATCATTGGTGATCTTAATCACAATGATTATATCACTGTTTTACCTGATGGTGCATATAAGTGGGGGTAATTTACGAGGGGTAAGGTGGTAAGGAGGAGTAAAAATGACAATTTCTATGACGCTCCACATAACATCCTATAGGCCTAAGCTTCTCAGTCAGCTTCAGGACAAATATAAACTTTCAGTGCTACGAGGTTCGCATCACTTCCTTCGCATGATCTTTATCTTCTCCTGGTCCTTCCAAATCGTTATGATGGTGCTTTCATGTACTCCACACTTTTTTGCCATTTCGGTAAACGTACGCTTTACTTACAGCAGTAGAAGGACCTTACCAATTCAATCCATATTCCTCCAGTTTGTTTTTGGTGTTTTTCTGACTATTTTAAGGGTGATAAATTACAACTTCCAGCAGAAAAACTTCCCACATTTTATCATCACGTTCCTTAAGCCGTACCTATGATTGTCTTGATGTACTCAAAGGTGGTTTTCGTCTCCCAATTTCCCAACTGGATGCTAGGTTAGATTAGGTTAAATTATTAGGTATAGTTAGGCTAGGTTAGGTCAATTGTAGTTAACATTTAGGACAGGCCCTTTCGCTGTAACCCTGACGAGTCAAACGAGTTGACACAGTGTAACACAGCTAAAAACAACGGGGAAACAGATTTAGCATGAAACGATTATTTACCTCCCATAAGTAATCCGAAAAATACAAGACTATCAGGAAGAAGATCGAAGAATGTGGAACTGAACGCTAACTTGTGAGAGAACATGGATGAAAGTAATCTTTTTTTCTGGTTAGCAAACATTTTCATTCAGTTTTGTTCCCTAAAACTGCGAAACTCATATGACCGTGAGGTAAAGTCAGTGAGATGTGAGAAAGGATTTTATAGCCGTATGCTCAGTCGGTCCGAAACGTGTTGGGAAGCATGAATTCGAACGAAAATGTGGAACTGAACACTAACTTACGAGAACCCATGGATGAAAGTTTTTTTTTTTTTTTTTTTTTAATTAGGAAATATTTTTGTTCCATTTCGTCCCCTAAAACTGTGAAACCCAGTATGAGTGTGGGGTAGAATTAGGCGAGATGGGAGAAAGGACATAACCGTATGCTTAGTTAGTTGGAAATGTGTTGGGAAGCACTAAATCGAACGAAGAATGTAGAACTGAACGCTAATTTACAAGAGCACGTGGATAAAAGAGTAACTTTTTGTCAGGCAAACATTTTCATTCCATTTCGTCCCTTAAAACTGCAAAACCCATTATGAGTGGGTAAGAACTAGGTGAGGCATGAGAAAGGACTGACAACCATATGCCCAGTTGGACCGAAATGTGTTGGGAAGCATGAAATCAAATGAAGAATGTGGAACTGAACCCTAACTCACGAGAACACATGGATTTTTTTTTTTTCCTGATTAGCATACATTTTCGTTCCATTTCGTCCCCTGAAATTGCGAAACCCATAAATTTTGTCTAACCATTTGGCCTTGAGTGTGCCCATGAAGCATATTTCCATTCTGTATGCGTATTCATCTCACCACCGAGAACCCTCAGCCAGGAACGATGCTCGCCCAGTTGTTTCAAAACTAACCATAGGTTTTTCTCAAAAATATGCTCAGTGTGTTTCCCAGGCAAAATTTTTTCTACCTAATACCTAACGTATCCCACTAGGGCTGCTTGGCTTAGGTGGCTGTGTGTGGTATTGAGATCAATACCCATACAGAATGGAACTATGTGCCCAGGAAAAGTACCCAGAGTTTAGAGGGTGATGTCATCGTGCGCTACTTTCAAATTTAGTCGCCAGGCCAGCTGACTTCCTGCGTGAGCTCGAGTTTTTCCGCGTGTTGACATGACTTGTCTCATTATGATGACCGCGTTAGAACAAAAACGTGTTACCCAAGGATTGAGTGTATATATATATATATATTTCTGGATTCCCCACTTACCGAACATTGTGGGCCTGGACCTTTGGAACCCAAAAATGGCCTAAAAAAGAAAAAAAAATCCCCCCCCCCAATCCAAATTTTTTCCCACTCCTAATTTGAAATTGCCACACAGTGCCAAACAGGCCAGCTGTGTTTACACATGGCCCCTTCACCCCTTCCTTCCCCTCCCCCACCAATTACCGCCTAAGTGCCATCACGAGTAGATGTTCATCGCAACGGGTGCTGCACGTGCTCGTTTTTGTGAATAAACAGTGAATAAACTGCAATACCTCGCCACTAGACCACATGGGAATTTACAGTTTTGTGCAATGTTAAGAAATTAGAATTTAGAGTGCAAAGGATTAACTGGCGGTTGAAACTGGCGTGGTGCAATTAAGAACAGATTGTGCGGTGTGAAACAACTATAACTCTCAGTGGAAAGAATTAAGTGCAGCACAACACTGGATTACTGTATGTGTTTCAAGAGTATTTTCACCACTGCCAAAGCTTTGGAGAAGGCAGCCACAGACGTGATGTAAGTACCCTGTACAGTGCTAAATATTTTCCATAACCACTTCTAGTTCCTCATTCTCTGGTTCCTTTTCATTTATTTCGTGCTTTATGTCCATTATTGGTGTGAACAGGGTCTTAAATAGGTTTAAATAGGTGCTATGCATGTTCAGTAGGGAGTTATTTAGGTGGCTTTCGAAGTTAGGCTGGGTTAGGGTCCTTAAGTATCAGTCCAGCAGGCAGGGGCCCACTTTCCGGACGGGAGCACTTTCTGGACATGCCTTTGGCTGTATTACATCGGATAGTGGAGGGATTACTGTATATATATATATATATATATTTACAGGTAAGCCCTTAATTCACGCAAGGGTTACGTTCCCAGACCATTCGCATATGTGGTAAATTCGCGTATATGTTCTGCCCTTGTGTGCACATAATTATGCATGTCTACTAAGTATATTACATCTGAATAATACTGTTTATGCACTACATACACCTTATAAACTAGCATAAAGTATGAAAAACAACAAAAATGTAAGAAATTTAACACTGAAACCTGACAAGCACAGGCATAGGTGGAGACACTTCAACAGTCTGGTGCAGAGGCCCTCACTGCCTCCCATATGCTACATTCTTCCTTCTTGATTGTCCAAACAGTTGACTCATTCACTCCAAACATACAGTTCCGAGCCAGTTCACAGGCGTAGGTGGAGACACTTCAGCACAGTCTGGTGCACTAGCCCTCACTGCCTCCCGTATGCTACGTTCTGCCTTCTTATTGTAAGAACAGTTGACTCACCCCAAACACACGGTTCCAAGACAATTCACCACGAAGTCAATTCACCATCAAAACTTGGACGATTTCCTGTCATTCTATAAATATACTTATTATTGATTAATTAATACTTTAGTAACTAATTTTCAGGGGGATTTTATAACTCATATAAGTAAAAAACTAGTGTACTGTACTTGCTAAATAAACTGGTATGTAAATAAATGACAGGGAATCATCCTGACGGAGAATTGTCGCCGACATTCCTCCCTTAGGTTTGTCCAACACTTTAACTTTCTGTCAGCAACATCACTTTACTAGTCCGTTTTGGTGTGTTACCACATGCATCACTAGCACTACGCTTAGGCCCCATGTTGGCAGACAAGGCAAGCAATCACTGGAAGGCAGAAAAATAAGCCACAAATAACGATTCGCGAGTCATGCATGGTTCGACCGTCGGATTCAAACTGACTGTGTGGTGTGTGGTAGACCGACCTGCCACACACGCACACACACACACACATACATATATGTATGCACATGGGCAGCAGGTAGGCATTTTTATATTTTATTTATTTCTCTTGTATATTAAAATTTTTTATTTGAATACTATAATTTTATGTTTTAATTATTGTACGAAAAATTCGTGGATAACCGAAATCACGTGAAAAAAGTTCGCATGAATTAAGGGCTTACCTGTATATATATATATATATATATATATATATATATATACATACACACACACACACACACACGTAAAATCACCCACATGAAAGTAGGACTACTAGTGTGGTTGTAGGATCAATGAGCATTTTGCAGTACAGTATTGATCATCTGTGGTGTTGCATTTTTGCACTGAAAGTATACTGATTCTCATTTGATGGAGTGTACCTTTGAAGACTTTCAGCATTTTCAAGAAGTTTCTGATACCTTGCCCTAATGTGTGACTTAAAATTTTTTTTAAGTACCTGTTGTCATCTTATGGAATGCCTACACTTACAGCATTGTAAAATCAGCTTTCAGGAATTTCATACAGCTGTGTGTTAATATACATAAAAAATATGCTAATACTGTATGTAGAAACTCATCTGCATTTTTTACAGTTACACACATCAGCTGAAAAACTGGGGTGTGGTGATGCGTGGCACTGCCCTACTTGTAACCGCAAGCAGCAGGTGGTGAAGCGACTGATGTTATGGTCTGCACCCCAGATACTGGTCATACATCTCAAGCGCTTCAGACAGGTTAGTGAACCAAGGGGTACAAAGGTGGTGGTGGTAGTAGTAGTAGTAGTAGTAGATGTTGTTGTTGTTTTTATCTCCACCTTTATTATATGTGGTGGGGATATAGGAATCGCCACCTCTCTACCGGTTGAGCCACCGCCTCAGCTATTGATAGTAATCACACCCAGAAGTAACTTAAGTAAGGTTATTGCCAGGAATCAGTGCTTGATTAGCACCACTTTCCAATGTTCCATTGTTTCTCTTAGATTTTGTATTCTTTCTTTCCTTTGTATAATATCAGTATTGGTCCATCATCTCTTTTTCAGCATTCAGGGACCTTTAGCATCACTTGTTAATGTTTGTCACGTTTCACTTGTTTTCATTATTAACCCCTAAATGCTGGGCTGTTTATAGCACAATTGTTCTGTCACTATGGGCATTTTTCAGAAAATATCCTGTTTTCAAACTTCAGTATCTCAGAAACTGTAGCAGTTAGGGAAGCAAATTAAAGACCATATTACTCAACAACACGAATGGAAGTATCCCCAGGTCTGTAGGTTGTTGTGTCGATGAGTAAGGACGTGATGGAGAGTAGTAATTTATGGTGTGAAAGGTAGGATGTATTCGTGCATGTGCATGCGGCCCTGATTTTGGCTTCGCCCTCTACATGATAACTTTTCCATTAGTAGAGAAACTAGACACAGTGGTGTCCAAGGCACACTCTATGGCACAATCACTGAGTTCTTTCCTAATATCCTTGGAAAGAGGCATGGCATAGGTGGATGAGGCAAAGGTCCACATGAGGCGGGGACAGAACCGGACAAGAAGGGTTAAGAAAACATCATCTTACATCTTGCAAAATCACAGAGACGACTGAGGTATGGTTGGCTTGGCCAGCAGGAGTCTCTCCCTAGCTTTTGGTGATGAGATCAAGTGGTGGCCACTTCAAACTTTGCTGGGAAAACAGTTGCGGTTCCTACCGACACCCGGCGGCCTCCCACCACCTCTTTTGCATTGCTCCATATCAACACCCGGCGGTTAGGGGTTTAGCTGGTTGCATGGAGTGTAGGTTAAATTGAAAATTCATTGAAACTAATTAATGGCTTATTTTGGTGAATGTTACAGTTTCTGATGGGTGGGAGAACTCCATTATTGGCTGTTGATTGGTCACATTATTAGAGATACTATTCTGTATGGCAGTTGTTCAAATAATGATACATAACAGCTTCTCCCCTCCTTTTGAAATGATTGGTTTGCAGTTTGGAATTATCTCACGTCAAAATTCACTAACAAGACTAAACATGTACAAACAGTTGAACATACAAACACAGGATGAAGTTCAAATATCATTGTTGTACATATTGCTTTAAATAAGTTTGATTGTTAGTACCACTTTCATCAAGGCTTGTTAAGTATTATGTGCAGTTTTTTTAAGTTAAATGTTTAATTTAAGAAATAATCACAATTTCATATGATAGTGTAAATACTAGAATTCCATCATAATGTGGTGAGCAACTGTTTTACTATAATAATCAGTAGTTATTTTTACCTAATCTTTTGGGAGGTAAGTTTCATTTTTGTCAGCTTTCATAAAACTATAATTTTTTATATTCGTTTTTCTCTAAACAGCATCACTGTAATGTGCATTATTACTTGATCAGGCAGCTAAAGATCTTATTTACTTGCAACTTTTACAACCTGTGTAAAAATGTATAGCAAGAAAATAGAATTCAGATGGAAGGAAATAATAGTAGCTAATAATAATAATAATAATACAGTAATAATAATCATAATAATAATAATAATAATAATAATAATAATAATAATAATGGTATGAGTAATAGTTTATCTATCTATCTATTACCAGATGCCATAATCCCATAAGGGGTGCCCATTTGACTTTGAGTTATTTGTTTTACAGGGAGGGACACTAACCCTCCACCAACCCACTTGTTGACACGTAGGGAGCACTTATAGTTTGGTTATATGGTTACCACCCAGCGATGTTAATGGTTTCTTGGCTTACAGGAAACCATTTGGCTTGTCACTCAATGTTAAGCCACCTGTAAAGAGAAGAAAAGCAATAAGAAGTTACAGGAAAGATGGGAGAAATTGGAAGAGAGGAGGGCAGGCACAGAAAAAGAATGATAAAGGCTAAGGAAGAAGTAGGCAGCACTTCAAGTGAGTGGATGATGGTTGCCATGAGTAATAGTACAGTACTTAAATTGTTAGTTCTTTGTTTCATACAAACAAGCTGTCTACCTACCTATCTACCTATGTATTATCTAGACCTTTTTTGCCCCAACTGCTTGAATTCTCACCAGGGTACACTACAGAGCAACTCCTCCAAGCTGTCCACCACAGTCAAGTTCCCTCTCACTGGATTTGACATCTCTGAGCACGTAGCCAGTAAGCCGAACAACACTCATAATCATAGCCACCACAACACTGGAAGTGGTACCAATGCACTGGAATCAAGTGGGGTTCTAGGGAGTGTTTGGTCGCCATGGAAACGTCCTAAGCGCCACATTATGCATGGCAGTGATGATAGTGTTTATGACCTGTATGCTGTCTGTTACCATCATGGGAAGGACATGCAAGGAGGACACTATACAGGTGGGTGTGTAATAGTTATTCAGTAATACACACACACACACACACACACACACACACACACACACACACACACACACACACACACACACACACACACACACACACACACACACACACACACCGAGAGAGAGCTGACGCACGTCAACACCGCTCTATACCTGGCCAACTTGGCCAGCGGCATTACCTAAATAAGTATCTTTATATGAGTCAAGCTCTGTACAAGGTTAGACCAAATGGTGTTCTAATATAAAAAAAAAAAAAGAAGTTTTAAGTAAGACTTGGTCAAACAGAAAAGTAAACAAGCAGCACAAGAATGCGCACAATCAGCTGATCGTTGTTTAGTCTACAATCTGCCCCAGGGAATGTAAGTACTATATGTGCTTTTAGTACTGCAAAATGACCACATACTTAAGTAAAGCAAATTTGGAAAAGAAAAGGGATAAAGGTAGAAAGCAGGAAGATGATTTCTACCAAGAACTGGTTGAAATGGAGACTCACAACAAACTGGTTGAATGAGAACATAGGTTAGAGACGGCTTTTCAGAATGAGATTGATGAAATTAAGAAACACTTGCAAAAAGGAAGAAATAGAAAAATTAGGAAAGGAAGTCAACTAGAAAAACACAACCATAAATGAGCTAACAGTTGAAGTGGGTACACTTAGCAGGAAAATTAGTGAAATGGCAAGTTCAGTAGTCAACCACAAGAGTATTATGGAAGAGTTCAAAAATGATACAGAGACAATTAGGCAAGTAAGCAGTCTGATAGATCAGAGCAGTGATATTGAGTAGAAGATAACACCGGTGAATGAAGCTGTGCAACAAAAATGATGTGGAAACTACTTATGCTGAAATGGTGAAAGTAAAGAAAGACTAGGAAACAAGGGTGGAAGAAAAAAGCATTAAAAAGGAAGTGAAAAGAATAATCCAAAACAATCCTAAGTTAGTCAGAGATTCAGTAGATATTAACAAATCTATAGTAATCACTGGTATAGAAGAGGAAGAAGTAAAAAACAAGATCTCAAGAGACAAAAAGGAGATGGCAAATGTAAAGGGCATATTGAAAGAAGTTCAGAGGAAATCTGTAGTAAAGACATAGAGGAACACAAAAGGTTAGGGAAATACGAGAAAAGCAAGTCAAGACCCCTAAAGGTAACCTTGCAGAGTGTAAACACCGTGGAGGAGATACTAAAAAATGCAAAGAATCTTATGGAAAAAGAGGAGTTCAAAAATGTATGGATAAAAAGATGCCTAACACAAGAGGAACTGGAATTACTGAAAGAGAAGAGGGAGGAAGCAAAAACAAAAAATGAGGGAAGATCAGAGGAGGAGAAGAATACATTTTTTTTATAAAGTAATTGGATTGCATGTACGAAAGTGGTACATAAACAGGAGGGAATAAAAAGGAGGAAGGTAGTAGAACCAAATCATGATAAGTATATAAGCAAGATGATTAAGTTGATGTACTCAAATGTGGATGGAATGGTATCTAAATTATTAGAGATGAATGATTATGTCAGAGAAAAAGAACCACATATAATATGCCTAACTGAAACAAAATTAACACCAAGGATATTGAATGACATCCTAAACTTAGAGGAATATAATATATGGAGAAGAGATAGGAACTTAAAAAAGGGAGGAGGAATTATAATACTGACTAAGAAAAATCTAAAAGTCAAAGAAATAGAATTAGATATACCCTCACAAGTAGAAATTATTGCAGTAGAGATAAATACATCTGAAGGGAAAGTAATGGTAGCCAATTTGTACATGCCACCCAGATCAAACACATGGGAAAGAGACGAATATGAGGACCTGGCGGAGAGTACAATTCAGAGTTTAAGAGCATTTCAAAGCCAAAGGTGGCTGTTGTGTTTATATACGCAACGACTTATCTTGCTCTCGTGTTCATGAACTCGATTCTTCTGAATTCTCCACACTCTGGCTTCGGCTTTCCCATCATTCTCTGACTAAATATATCTGTGCTGTTTACTTATCCCCTAATTCTACTGACTATCAAAAATTCTTCGACTATCTTACTTCTACGATGGAACACATTCAATCCATTTCTCCTTTCTCTGAAATCTCCATTCTATGAGATTTCAACGTTCACCACCACCTTTGGCTCTCCTCTCCTTTCACTGATCCACCTGGTGAACAAGCCTACATCTTTTCTATCCTTAATGACCTAGAGCAGCTTGTACAGCACCCTACCCGTATCCCTGACCGTCTTGGAGAGAGGTCCAACATACTTGACCTCTTCCTCACAACTAATCCTTCTGCTTACTCTGTTAATCTTTTCTCTCCGTTGGGCTCCTCCGATCACAACCTTATCACCTTAAACCTGTCCTTTCACTCCGGTACGGCCTGTGGACCCTCCAGGGAAACGTCGTCTGTGGCATTTTGGAGCCACAGACTGGGGGGCCCTCAGGCAGTACTTCTTTGATTTTCCCTGGAATGATTATTGCTTTCATGGCCGGGAGCCATCTGAGTGTGCCTTGCGCATTACGGAGGTTATTCTTTCGGACATGGAAGCATACATTCCTTTCTCATATCCTTTGACTAACGCAAGAAAGCCTTGGTTTAATCACGCTTGTTCTAATGCTGTCCGCAACAAGGAGAGGGCCTACAAAAGGTACCGGAGCCAACCCACCCCTGAATCACATCATCTTTACGTTTCTGCCCAGAATCGTGCTAAGTCTGTTCTTCGCTCTGTTGAGAATAATTTCATCCGTACTAAATGCTCTCAACTCTCCAACTCGAATTCTTCCCGCTCCTTCTGGCACCTTCCCAAAAACCTTTCTAACAACTTTACCTCATCATCCTTCCCTCCTCTTTTCTACTCTGATGGTTCTGTAGCTATTTCTTCTACTGATAAAGCAGATCTCTTCGCACAGACTTTCTCCTCCAATTCCACCTTAGACGATTCCGGTGCTGTTCCTCCATCACTTCCCCCCTCTGACTTCCTCATGGCTGACATTAAAATTTCTTCAGCTGATGTATTTTCTGCCATCACTGGCCTCAGTACTAACAAGGCATATGGGCCTGATGGGGTCCCTCCTGTTGTTCTCAAGAACTGTGCTTCTGTGCTTACACCCTGCCTAGGCAAACTCTTTCGCCTTTGTCTGTCAACTTGTACCATTCCTTCTTGCTGGAAGTTTGCTCTCATTCAGCCAGTCCCAAAGAAGGGTGACCACTCCCAACCCTCCAACTATCGTCCAATTGCTTTAACGTCCTGTATTTCAAAAGTTTTCGAGTCAATTCTCAATAGAAAAATTTTAAGGCATCTTTCCTATCACAACCTTCTTTCTGATCGTCAGTATGGATTCCGTAATGGACGCTCCACTGGCGATCTTCTCACCTACCTTTCAGACTCCTGGTCATCCTCCTTTCGGGTCTTTGGCGAAAGCTTTGCCCTTGCACTTGACAACTCAAAGGCTTTCGATCGAGTCTGGCATAAATCTTTAATTTCCAAACTGCCCTCCTACGGTTTCTATCCTTCTATCTGTGCCTACATTGCTAGCTTCCTTTCTGGTCGTTCTATAGCCGCTGTTGTAGACGGCCATCGTTCTTCTCCTAGATCTGTCAACAGTGGTGTTCCTCAGGGCTCTGTCCTATCACCAACTCTCTTCCTTTTTTTTCATCAATGATCTTCTAAGCTGTACATCTAACCCTATCCACTCATACGCTGATGACTCCACCCTTCACCTTTCCATTCGGTTCCCGCAACGCCCATCTCAACAGTTACTTCAACAAACAAGGGATGAGGCTATGGCACACCTAATGTCTGACTTGGCTCGTATCTCTGACTGGGGTAAAAATAATATGGTTGTTTTTAATGCATCTAAGACTCAGTTTTTACACCTATCAACCCGACAAAATCTTCCACAGGTATACCCATTAATGTTTAATGATATTCAGCTTAATCCTGCATCATCCTTGAACATGCTTAGGGTTTCATTTACTCGAGACTTATCTTGGAAAGACCATATTACATCTCTTGTAAAATCTGCTTCCAAGAGATTGGGTGTGCTAAGCCGACTCCGCTCTTTCTTTACCCCTGCACAATTGTTGACTCTATACAGGGGTTTTATCCACCCCTGTATGGAGTACAACTCTCATGTGTGGGGAGGCTCCCCACATACAACTCTTCTCAATAGGGTGGAGTCAAAGGCTTTTCTTCTCATTTACTCTCCTCCTCTTACTGACTCCCTTCAACCTCTGTCTCTTCGCCGCACTGTTGCATCTTTATCTCTTTTCTATTGCTACTTTAATGGTCACTGCTCCTCTGAACTGTCTGCTTGCATTCCTCCACCTCTACGACGGGCGCGTAGCACCCGTCTGGCAGCAAACTCTCATCCCTTTTCTGTTCAACTCTCTAATGCAAGAGTTAACCGTTACTCCCAGTCTTTCATTTATGCAACAGGTCAACTCTGGAACTGTCTCCTTCTGTCTGTATTTCCTGCTGCCTATGATCTCCAGTCTTTCAAACGCAGTGTGTCCAGGCATCTCAAAATGATCGGATCTTGAATTTGGCTCTCTATTGTATTTTGTTTTTCTCTTGGAGAGAACTGTTATTGCGGGCTCATGGCCTTTGGTTCCTTCTTCCTCACATAAAAAAAAAAAAAAATTACTACTGTACATAAAATGGAAGATAAATTGAAAAGAATTATACTAACTGGAGATTTTAATACAAATATAAATTGGAATACTCTAGCTATAATAAGCCAAGAAAGCTGTTGGGACCAAAAGCTCCTGGATCTTGTGCAAGAGTTTTTCCTAATGCAACATGTAAGGGAAAGCACCAGAAAAAGAGGACTCGATGTGCCTTCAATGCTAGATCTCATATTTACTAGGCAAGAAAACGATGTTGACAATTTAATATATCACCCTCCATTTGGCAAAAGCGACCATGCAGTACTAAATTGCAATTTCAGGATTGCATATGACATAGATAACAGCAATGAAAGTTACAAAAAGAGCCTAAACTATAAAAGGGAAAGTATCATGACCTAAAGAAGTATTTCTTAGAAATTGCTTGGGAAAAGGAGCTTAGAGGACAAGATTTAAATGCTATATATGAAAAATTCTGTGAACTTTATGAAATAGGAGTCCAGAAGTACATCCCACAGCACAAAGAAGCAGAAAAGAAAATAAAGAAATGGTTCAATACCGAATGTAAAAAATAAAAATAAAAAAGAGATTTGTTGTGGAATAGATACAGAAGACACAATAGTGAAAGGGCATATAATACAGTAATTACACACAGGCAAGAAACGATTATACACGAATAAGGAGGGAAGCCCAAAAACAGTTTGAGGAGGATATCATAAATAAAAGTAGTGATCAACCAAAGCTATTTTACAGCTACATCAAAAGCAAAACCAAAGTAAAAGATAAAATACAATCCATTACGGATGATGGAATCACCTATACACAAGAGAAGGATATTTGTGAAGCACTAAACAAGAATTTCCAATCAGTTTTTACAGAGGAAAAAAAATTTGAGAGGGATTATGTGGAACATGCATGTCCACACATACTACAAGATATACAAACATCAGAAATAGAAATACAGGAGGAGCTAAGTAAATTAGACAAAGGAAAAGCAAATGCCCCTGATAAAATTTCATGTTGGGTGCTATGTGAATGTGCAAAGGAGTTAAGTAAACCATTATTTTTAATTTTCAAGAAATCCTTGAGTCAAGGTAAACTACCTGATATTTGGAAGAGAGCAAACATTGTTCCCTTATTCAAGAAAGGGAATAGACATAATCCACTTAACTACCGACCAGTATCACTAACCAGTGTTGTAAGCAAGGTATTAGAAAAGCTTATAAGAAAAGCTTGGGTAAATCACCTAGAAGAACACAGTGTGATAACAGAAAGACAGTTTGGTTTCAGAAAAGGAAAATCATGTGTTACTAATCTATTGATCTGCTATGACAGAGTAACAGACACATTGCAGGAAAGAGAAGGATAGGTGGACAGTATCTATTTAGATTTCAAGAAAACATTTGACACAGTACCACACCAAAGACTTTTATGGAAATTGTACCATCAAGGAGGAATTCGAGGCAAACTGTATTGTTGGATGCAAGATTTTTTCTTAAGAAGAGAAAGGAGAACAGTACTAAGGGGAAACTACTCATCATGGAAAGAAGTGACTAGTGGAGTACCACAGGGCTCAGTGCTGGCACCAATCATGTTTTTAATGTATATAAATGATATAGACAGTAACGCTGGAAATGAAAGCTATCTAAATATGCTTGCAGATGATGCAAAAATACAAAGGAGAATTAATAACATAGACTTTTGTAAAGAGCTACAAGAAGAATTAAATAAACTTCATGAATGGAGTAATACATGGCAAATGGAATTCAATGTGGACAAATGTCATGTAATCAAGTTTGGTAAAAGTGGAAAAAGACCTGATTGGGATTATACATTAGGAAGTAAAACCCTACACACATCAGAAAGAGAGAAGGACCTAGGTGTGATTGTCAATAACAGACTATCTCCAGCTGACCACATCAGTGAGAAGGTACGGAACATGTATACACTGTTTGCCAATATGAGAATAGTGTTTACATACATAAATGAAGACATGTTAAGAAAGATAATAACATCATACATCAGACCAACCCTGGAGTATGCATCAGTAGTCTGGAGTCCTCATCTCTAAAAACACATAGACAAGATTGAAAAAGTTCAAAGGGCCACTACAAGATGGGTACCAAGCTTAAGGGATCTAAGCTACAAAGAAAGACTAAATAAACTGAATCAACCAACACTAGAGGAGAGAAGGAAAAGAGGTGACATGATTATGCTATATAAATGCATATCAGGGAAGGAGAAAATAGACATAAATGATTACTTAATGTATGGGGAAGCATCAGCAAGAGGACACTGCAAAAAACTGCATAAAAAGAGAGGTGATAAAGACATAAGGAAATTTAGTTTTCCAAGCAGAGCAATTGATCAGAGGAATGAACTACCGAATGAAATAGTGTGTGCCAAAACAATTCACAAATTTAAGGATAGGTACGATAAATATGGTGTAAGACACAGGACAGTACGAGCTTGGCTCATTCCTGTAAAGATACAATTAGGTAAGAACACACACACACACACACACACACACACACACACACACACACACACAAGTATTTATTTATTTTTTATATTTATATTATTCATTTTTGAATAATGGAGAACATACCAGAATATCTAGTGAATGAACAGCAGGATGAGTTTAGAAGTCATGGGGGATATGTGGATCAAATAGTTACTTTAAGGCAAATTTTGGAGACAGCATGTGAGAAGAGTTTTTTTTGGTACTTATGGCATTTACAGATCTTCAGAAGTTGTATAACCAGTAGCCTAACCAGGTCTTTATAAATGAGGGGCCAAGGTTGAGCCAAGCACTAATTTTGAAAACCCATTGCCACATAGTGTGCACACATTTGATAAACAGAATTTTCAGATGGGGGAGGGGGAAGGCAGAGTTTTATTGAGGGTTCCAGAACCCACTGGCCATGCCACTGTTGATAAGGTGAACAGGAAGTAATTATCAAATGTTTTTCATACCGTTATGCAGGATGTGGATGTTAAACTGCTGAATTCTGTAAGGAGTTATTATGTTGATAATGAAACATGTGTAAGAGCAAATGGGTCTCTGAATCAGTGGTTTATCATCAGTGTTTCAGTAAGACAAGGGTTTGGTTGTTCAGCATTTGCACTGTAATTATATTGATGGGATTATGAGAGAAGTAAAAACTAGTGGTGGAGAGGGAACTGGTGGAGGTTATGGATGGTGATGGGTATAGTACTGTATTTTAGATCTGATGTATGTATGCAGAATGATGCTTTGGTGCTTGCTTACAGAAACCAGGGTCTTTGCAAGCTGAATAAGTGTGAATATTTGTGTGTGGCATGGTTTGAAAGTAAATGCTAATTACAGAAAACTGATGACTGGTGAAAAGTCACTCAGTATGATGTGGTAGTCAAGGGAAGGAAACTTTATTTGGTGGAGTTAAATTACCTTGGTGTAGTAATTAGGAAAAAAAAAATAGTAAATATATAAAGGAAGTGGAAGTAATACAGATAGCTGTTGTTGTGAAGGCCTTGATACAAAATACAGAACTAAGTGTGGAGGCTAGGAAAGAATTACAGTACATTAGAGTGCATTAGAGCCCACATAAACACATGGATGTAAATTTGATATGGCAGGAATGTGAAACATCATGAATGACAGCAGTGGAAATTGGATTGTTGAGGAATATGTCAGACCCATATGTGGGGGAGGGGGGGCAGTCGAGAGGGTTGGATGATACCCCCACCTAAAGATTCACTTTCTCACAATCTGGTTTTTAATATCGGTGCAAAAAAGAGTCTCTCTGTTGTTCAGAAGTTTTGTACTGCTTCTTAGGATTGCTTATGCATACACCCAGACCCCCATAGCAAGCATGTAGCAGACCTTTGACCAACCGGCCATTATGCAAGTCCAGATTCTGCAGAAAAAACTCCCCTCCACTTTCAGAAAGTTTGGTTATGGGCCTGTATTTCATATGCATACTGTAAAGGGACCAGAAATAGAAACAGGTTTGTGGAAGTTATGGAGTGATAAATCCATTGATCGAAGGGGTAAACGGTTGAAGAGTGTATGCATACAGTTGTTGGCATGGTCATCTAGCAAGAATATTTACGTAGAATGTGGTGTAAAGGGAATAGGGAAGAGTTTGGGAGGAGATGTGATATGCCAGTGAGTGTGTGAGTGCACTGGCAAAGGATTGAAATGGATGGATGGAGTAAGGATAGAGCAGCACAAGACAAGGATTTGGCAGTGAAGAAGAATATAATTAAAATATGACTACCTTGTATAGTAGGTGGAGCCAGGGTTTCTAAGGCTTTAATAATGTGTGAATAATTTGAGTGCTTGTTTCGCTGTGCATTCATTTTTTTTTTATAAATTACTTGCTTTTATACTTTCTCTTGTTTATGAATCATACTTCACCCAACCTTTAAGGTGGTAATTAGAGCTGTGATACTGATGGATATGTATATTTTTGGAGCAGATAAAAAGTTTTCCTGCTGCTACTCCTTGAGAATACTACAGTATGCCTAACTATTGCCAGATGCCTCAATCCTGTAAGGGGTGGCCCCATCAAATTGCCTCCATGTCATCCAGTCCCCTGTCGTTTCGCTACCCCCACCCCCCAGCACACACACCCCCTCTCTCATATACCTCTCCACTCCATCCTTCCATCTCATCCTCAGACTCCCCCTTCCTCTCCTCCCCTCCACCTCACTCTCATATACTCTCCTCGTTAGTTGTTTGCTGTCCATCCTCTCTACGTGGCCAAACCACCTCAGTGGATTTCTTGAGAATACAACTTCTTGAAATATTGAAAGACATTCCTTATGCTTTTGACATCGTGCCAAAGAATGTAACCATCGTACCCCAGATATAATGCCATTGCAATACCCAGTTGACAAACATTACCAAGTTATCTATCTATCTATCTATCTATTGCCAGACGCCTCAATCCCGTTTGGGGTGGCCACAAACAAATCGCCTCCAAGTCGCCCTGTCCCCTGCCATTTCACTGCCCTGCTCCCAACTCACACCCCCTCTCTCATATACCTCTCCACCCCATCCCTCCATCTCATCCTCGGCCTCCCCCTCCCTCTTCCCCCATCTACCTCACTCACATACACTCTCTTTGTCAGTCTTTCACCCTCCATCCTCTCCACATGGCCATACCACCTCAGTGTGTTCCTCATAACGCTTCCTATCACATCCACATCAACACCACAATGCTCCTTTATATCCTCATTCGTCAGCCTGTCTCTCCATGTGACTCCACAGGCTCCTCTTAAATAACTCATTTCCACTGCTCTCACTCTTGACTTGTGTCCTTCCAGCAACGTCCAAGCTTCACTTCTGTACGTTAGAGTTGGTATCACGATACTGTCATGTAGTAACTTTTTCACTTCCATGCTCACTTCCCTGTTTCTTATCACTGCTTTCAAAGAACCAGCAACCTTTCTTCCCTGCTGTACCCTTTCAAGCACTTCACCCTCCAAACCTCCATCCTTACTCATCACACTACCCAAGTACTTAAACGTACTCACATTTTCCACATCCTCACCATCCAACCTCGCTGTACATTCACTGACTTCACCTCTCTCAAAGACCATCACCAAGTTATCTCATATTTTGAAATCATAATTCCCAGTACTATATAGAGAATGCATACTGTACTGTTCTCAATGGTAATCTTAGCTTGGAATTGTGATAATGGTTTGACTTTGAATTTTGTCATTTTATGTAGCTGTATGCAAGAACACAGCAGACAACAAGTGGTACAGCTTTGATGACAGCAAAGTAGAGGTTGCATCTGAGGATCAGGTGGTCAGCCCTGATGCTTACATCCTCTTCTACCAGGTGAGTTTTTGTTTTGTTTTTGCTTTTTTTCCAGTAAAAGAATGGACACCTGGTGATCCAGTAGGTTAAGGCACTTCATCAGGATGTGGCCCATTAGGATTTACAACAGGGTACAATTGGGGTTTGTTCTTTACATCATACTGCATGGGGGAAAATGACTAGTCATTCCTTCCTTAAATGGGAACATTGACAGGCTTAGTCCTAGGCCTCTGTACTCCAGATGGAGCAGTAGAAAACTGTATGATAGATAGATAGATAGGTAGAATAAGATCAGATTTGGTTTGGTTAATTTTGAGATGATGTAATTGCTGTGGAATGAATGGGACATTCATTGTATGTAGATCAGTATGTAATGCATGTATTTCGTGGGAATGAACAGTGTTGTAAGGTTCTTACCTGACTCTGACTGACGATAATGCTTAGGTGGACAAGGGAGGGGGAGGGGTTCCAAGGTATGAGGCACTCTGTGGCCTCACAGCACGAGGCGAGTATGATAGTAGCGGGGACAACAGGGTGGACTATCGTGCCTACTTGCCGCTTGGTGGGGATGGGAGGCACTGTGATTAGCTTTTCTTCCTTGAATATGATTGGCTTCCGGCCACGACTAGCATAAACAAAGTTGCAGCCTGGAAAACTCCTCGGAAATGAGCCACTTCAGACAGCGACTGCAGCTATCAAATTGGTTACTGCAATGTACAAAGCGATCGTGGTTTGGCTGGAAAAGTACCGTGATATAGAAAACCATGACCAACAATCCTGCGATATGAGAATTGACTGTGTGTGTGTATATATAGATATATATATATATATATATACAGTATATATATACAGTACTATATATATATACAGTAATCCCCCCACTATCCGATGTAATAGAGCCAAAGGCACGTCTGGAATGTGGTCCTGTCCGGATAGTGGGCACCAGCCTCCTGGACTGGTACTTATGGACCCTAACCCAGCCTAACTTTGAAAGCCACCTAAATAACTCCCTACCAGACGTGCATATCACCTATTTAAACCTATTTAAGACCCTATTCACACCAATAATGGACATAAAGCATGAAATAAATGAAAAGGAACCAAAGAATAAGGAATTAGAAGTGACTGTACCTCAGCCAGGGTACTTACATCACGTTTGTGGCTGCCTTTCTAAGGTTTTGGCAGTGGTGAAAATGCTCTTCAAGCACGTACAGTAATCCAGTGTTGTGCTGCACTTATTTCTTTGCACTGTGAGTTATAATTGCTTAACACTGCACATTGTTCTTAACTGCACCACTGCAGTTCTAACTGCCAGTTTAAACTGCCAATTTGCACTCCACAGTTGATCCTTTGCACTCTAAGTTCAAATTTCTTAACACTGCACAACACTGTAAATTCCCATGTGGTCTAGAGGCGAGGTATTGCAGTATATTCACTGTTTATTCACAAAAAACGAGCACGTTTGGCTTCCAGTGCGATAAGCATCTGTTCACAATGGAAGTTAGGGAGTAACTGTTGATGTCGGAGAAACAGAGTTGTCAGATTGCAACGGCCACATTACCAATCTCCTCAACTTTCATTACCAAATTCCTCATAACGCTTCCTATCACATCCACATCCACACCACATATAAAGGAGCGTTGTGGTGTGGATGTGGATGTGATAGGAAGCGTTATGAGGAACACACTGAGGTGGTTTGGCCATGTGGAGAGGATGGAGGGTGAAAGACTGACGAAGAGAGTGTATGTGAGTGAGGTGGAGGGGGGAAGAGGGAGGGGGAGGATGAGATGGAGGGATGGGGTGGAGAGGTATATGAGAGAGGGGGGTGTGAATTGGGAGCAGGGCAGTGAAATGGCGGGGGACAGGGCGACTTGGAGGCGATTTGTTTGTGGCCACCCCAAACGGGATTGAGGCGTCTGGCAATAGATAGATAGATAGATAGATAACCAAATTCGTAAAGCTAGCATTTATTCTTCACTAATTATATATACAAGTGGAAATACATGTAATCACTCTCCTTATAATTAACACCATGTTGATTATTTTCACACTATGTAGGGTAGCAGATTAATCTGAGAGAGCAAACAATCCACCATCTCCATCTTGTGTATCCTCATACATGTGAAAAATCTGTTTGGTAGTGCATTATTCTGATTCATTACCAAACAAATTTTTCATTACCAAATTGGCCCACTTTTGGTAATGAAAAATAACAAACGGCAACCCTGACAGGGAAGGGGGGAGGGGGGAGGAAGGAAGGGGTGAAGGGGCCATGGTGTAATCAGCTGTTTGGCGCCGCGCAGCAATTTCAATTTACGGGTGGGAAAAAATTCGGATATTGGGGGGATTTTTTTCTTTTTTTGGCCATTTTTCAGTTCCGATGGTCCAGGCCCACAATGTCCGGTAAGTGGGGATGTCCGGAAAATGGGCATCTGGAAAGTACAGGGATTAATATATATATACTGTATATATACAGTATATATATATATATATATATATATATATATATATATATATATATATATATCATCTTATCTCATTAGCCGTTTGAGTGTCCACTGCAGGACCGGCCTATCCCTACCGAAGTGGGGACGATACAGCCAATGTATCTCTACCAAGAGGCTTAGGCTGTCTAGTAGAGATTGTATGTAGGGTGAGAATTGCTTGTAAGTGTAATTGTAGTGTTGGGGTGGCTTTGGATGTGTGTGTAGTCTGTGAAGCAAGTGTAATCGGCCCGCACAACCCGACTGGGTGCAAGCATACTTTATAGCATGCGACACTGGTTCAACCACAGCACCGCTGATGTCTGTCAATGCAGTATGTGGCCAGAATAATGCTTCCAAAGCTTATTACCCTGGCAGGGCACAAACCCTCGTTCCTCAGTGTATGAAAATGCACACTTTACCACTGTACCACAGAGGCTCCATATCCATCCATCCATCCATCATCTAATTCTACGTTGCCCCATGAGGAGCATAGAAGCCCGGAGCTAGGCAGTTTGGTCCTGACATTTAAGATGAGAGTGACCAGCCTCACTCATCCTTAACTGGCATTACATGAACAATAACCCCAACCATCCCTTGGATATAAACCTTCACCGGCTCAATCTGACTGGAGCTCTGTAATTACCCACTAACCCACCAGGCGCCAAGGCTCCATATATATATATATATCTATCTATCTATCTATCTATCTATATCTGTCTATCTATACATATATATGTATATCTATCTATCTATAGCTATTTATCTATATCTATCTATCTATCTATCTATATGTATATCTATCTGTCTATCTATCTATATGTATATCTATCTATCTGTATATTTATGTCTATCTATCTATCTATCTGTCTATATATGTATATCTATCTATCTATCTATCTATATATGTATATCTATCTATCTATCTATCTATCTATATATATATATATCTGTATATCTATCTATCTATATTATCTATCTATCTATCTATCTATATAAAAATAGATAGATATATATATATATACACCACGTTGAGTACACCGCTTCCCGTCCAATCAGCGAAGTTAAGCAACGTTGGGTCTGGTTAATACTTGGATGGGTGACCGCCTGGGAACACCAGATGCTGTTGGTATCCCTACGTGTCAAGTGGGGTTGGTGGAGGATTAGTGCCCCTCCCTGTAAAACAATTAACTCTAAGCCCTTGGCCACCCCATTTGGGATACATGGCTTCTGGCAATGAATGAAATATATATATATATATATATATATATATATATATACTGTATATATATACACACACACCGTATTTTGTGGCATCTTAGATGCTGCAGTGTGAAAGGCGGAGTGTGAAAGACGCATCCTAACTCTGGAAGGGCAGTTCTGAGAAAAAAAAAAAGTATGTCTTTACCAAAACTACAGAAAGGTTGCTTGATATGAGTATTTTTCGCTCAAATACACACTCATCTTTCAGAATCTCTTTTCAGTACTGTATATCTGTCTTTGGTTTCTTTATTTTTATGTAAAAGGAGGGTACAAGACAAAAAAACAAACAACCCCTCCCTTACAAAATGTTACTGCATTCCATGACACCATTCTAACACTTTATGAAGTCCACCTTTCATAATCTCCGTTCAGTACTGTTCATGTGTTTGGTTTCTTTATTTTTATGTAAAAGAAGGGTACAAGACAAGAAAACAAACAACCCCTTCCTTACAAAAAGTTACTTCATACCATGATGCCATTTTAACACTATATTCATGTAGTCCGAACTGTCCTATTCCTTTTGTACAGTAATTTGAGACGTGATGTTCATTTCCATTAAAGTACAGTAAATATGTATCAGTATACATAGATAAAGTATTATTTTTCGTGAAACTCATGTATTTCCACTTGTGTATATAATTAGTGAAGAATAGATGATAGCTTTACGAATTTGGTAATGAAAATTAAAAATGGTAATGAAAATTGAGTAGTTTGGTAATGTGGCCGTTGCGATCTGGCAACTCTTACCCCGCCATCATCAACAGTCACAGCCTAACTCCGATCGAGAACAGATGCTTATAGCAATGCAAGCCACAGGAGCTCGTTTTTTGTGAATAAACAGTGAATAAACTGCAATACCTCACCACTAGAACACACGGGAATTTACAGTGTTGTGCAGTGTTAAGAAATTAGAATTTAGAGTGCAAAGGATTAACTGTGGACTGCAAACTGGCGGTTCAAACCAGTCCAGGAGCCAGGGACTTGTTGTAAGTACCCAGAATGTTTAATATTGTATAAACGCTCCTCTAAAACCTCATTGTATGGTTCTCTTGCATTTATTTCATTCTTTTATGTCCCTTATTGGTGTGATTTGGGTCTTAAATAGGTGCAATGCATGTCCAGAGGGAGTTGTATTGGTGTTTTTCTGAGTTAGGGTCCATAAGTACAAGTCCAGGAGGCTGGGGACCAATATCCGGACAGGATCACTATCCGGACATGCCTTTGGCTCTATTACATTGGATATTGGAGGGATTACTGTATATATATATATTATATATATATATATATATATATATGTATGTATATCTGTCTATCTATCTATCTATTGCCAGACGCCTCAATCCTGTTTGGGGTGGCCACAAACAAATCGCCTCCACGTCATCCTGTCCCTGCCATTTCACTGCCCTGCTCCCAACTCACACCCCTCTCTCTCATATACCTCTCCACCCCATCCCTCCATCTCATCCTCGGCCTCCCCCTCCCTCTTCCCCCCTCCACCTCACTCACATACACTCTCTTCGTCAGTCTTTCACCCTCCATCCTCTCCACATGGCCAAACCACCTCAGTGTGTTCCTCATTACACTTCCTATCACATCCACATCCACACCACAACGCTCCTTTATATCCTCATTCGTCAGCCTCTATCCATGTGACTCCACAGGCTCCTCTTAAATAACTCATTTCCACTGCTCTCACTCTTGACTTGTGTCCTTCCAACAACGTCCAAGCTTCACTTCCATATGTTAGAGTTGGTATCACAATACTGTCATGTAGTAACTTTTTCACTTCCATGCTCACTTCCCTGTTTCTTATCACTGCTTTCAAAGAACCAGCAACCTTTCTTCCCTGCTGTACCCTTTCAAGCACTTCACCCTCCAAACCTCCATCCTTACTCATCACACTACCCAAGTACTTAAACGTACTCACATTTTCCAATTCCTCACCATCCAACCTCGGTGTACATTCACTGACTTCACCTCTCTCAAAGACCATCACTTTACTCTTCCCTACATTCACCTTTAGACTCGGTTTCTTACACACTCTCCCAAACTCATCCACCAAGCCTTGCAGCTCCCCTTCGTCTTAACTCAACAACACAGTATCATCTGCAAACAACAGTACCGGGAGTTTCCAAACACTATCCTCTCTCACCAGGGCCACTCCAACATCCACTACCCTACCTTGTACCTCTTTTATTACCCCATCCATGTACAGATTGAACAACCATGGAGACATGACACATCCCTGTTTCAACCCAACCTCCAAAGAGAAAAATTCACTTAGTTCACCATCCACACGCACTGCAGCCTTAGCACCATCATACATACTCTTCACAGCATTCAACAACTTCCCATCTACTCCATATATTCTTAATACTTTCCACAATCCTTGTCTATCCACCCTGTCATATGCTTTCTTCAAATCCATGAAAGCTGCATACAACTTCTTTCCCTTCTCTAGAAACTTTTCCACTAAAGATCTAAGAATGAATATCTGATCTACACAACCTCTTCCCTTCCTAAAGCCTCCCTGTTCTTCTCCAACTAATTCCTCTGTTTCTTTCTCTAACTCTGTCAATAAGTATCCTACCATACACTTTTCCTATTATACTAAGAAGACAAATGCCCCTATGATTACCACACACTTCTTTTTCCCCTTTTCCTTTGTACAAATGAATAATTATACCTGACTTCCAATCCTCCGGGACTCTACCTTCCTCCCAGGCCAATCTGCAGATCTTCCACATCCATTCTACTACTCTCTCTCCCCCATGCTTCAGCATTTTACCACACACTCCATCAATTCCTGGGGCTTTCCCTGATTTAACTTTCTTCATTGCTTCCACAACTTCCATCCTACTGATTTCTTCTTGTCTTCTCACCTCCCTCCTCCTCCCAGCCATTCCCCAGCCACTTATACTTGCATTACTTCCATCCTGTATGTTCAACAATTCCTTAAAGTGTTCTCTCCATCTGCTCACTTTTTCTTCCTTCTCCACTTGTAATCTACCATTTTTATCTTTCACTCCCCTGCTAACCTCACATCCACCCTGTCTTACTCTCTTCACCTCTTTCCAGAACATTTTCTTACAGTCCCTCCACTTTACACTCAAATTCCTTCCAAATTCCTCATCCACTCTCTTCTTACTCTCTCTTACTAATCTTTTCACCTCTCTCTTTCTTTCTACATATAACTCTTTCTTCCACCTCTCAGCTTCTTCCACGCCCCTATTTCTCATCCATTCATTGTATGCTTTCTTCTTTTGTGCCACAGTCTGTCTCACTTCTTCAGTCCACCACGCTGTTCCTTGCACCCCCCTCCGTCTTCTCTTCCTCCCACACACCACATCACATGCTGCACACATTTCTTCAGTAAATATCCTGCACACACCTTCCATGTCCCCTGTCTGCTCCAATTCATATTTGCCCAATCGTTCCTCCACTTCTCTCTCATACGCTGCCTTTTTCTCATCCTCTTGTAACCTTTCCACTCTTCTTGCAACTACTCCTTCCTCTCGTCTTTCCCTTCTTCTATTCCTCCATCTTACTTGTATCCTAATTCTGGCCACCACCAGGTAGTGGTCAGAAAGTCCACTCCCCCAACCTCTATAAGCTCTTACATCCATTACACATCTTCGCATCCTTTCATCCACACACACATAATCAATCATTGCCTTCTTTTCATTCAGTTCACCACCCACCCTTCGCATCACTCGCCATGTATACCTGTATATCATTTTATGCCTGAAGAGGGTATTGGCTATCACCAACCCCCTCCCAGCACAAATGTTCACTAACGCACTGCCATTCTCATCTATCGCAGCAGGCACACCCCACTCACCAACTATTCCATCCACCTTCACATTCCCTACTTTACCATTCATATCACTGATCAGAAACAGTCTCTCATTCCTTCCAAACTTTTCCATGCACACTTCCACATTTGTCCAGAACTCTTCTCTCACTCTGCTAGCATGATCTTGCATTGGCGCATACACACACACAATCGCCCACATTTGTATTCCAACTTTCAACTTTACCCACACAATCCTTGACCCAACTGATCCATACTGTCTTATGCTCTTCTTCCATCTTTTACTCACAACTATATATATATATATATATATATATATATATATATATATATATATATACTTTATGAAAGTGATAACATACACACATGTATGTATACAGGGTGACCCAGAAAAAACTTCCACATTTCAAAGGTAAATGAAAAAAAGAAAAAGGTTAAACATTATCAAAATATTATTTGCACACATGAAACTTCATTCAGTACAGTTTTTATTCATCATGTTTTGAAGATGACATCCTCCAAATGGTGGCCGTCATTGTCTGTACATGCTTGGAGGCGATTTCTGGCGATTTCTGAAGGCTGCCATGGCTCGACGGGTCATGTTGGATGGAACAGCGGTTATCTCCTGCTGAATAGCGACCTTAAGGGCTTCAAGAGTTTGGGGTCGACTAGTATACTTTCATTATTTAAGGTAGCCCCACAGAAAAAATCACAAGGGGTGAGGTCAGGGGAACGGGCCGGCCACCAAACATCGCCATGCAACGAGATCACCCAATCCCGAAACATTTCCCTCAGCACTTGCAATGATCTTCGAGCTATGCGTGCCGTAGCTCCATCTTGCTGAAACCACACACTCATCGACCCCAAACTCTTGAAGCCCTTGAGGTTGCTATTCAGCGGTAGATAGCCGCTGTTCCACCCAACATGACCCGTCGAGCCATGGCAGCCTTCAGAAATTGCCTCCAAGCATGTATAGACAATGACGGCCACCATTTGGAGGATGTCATCTTTAAAAAATCTGTATTGAATGAAGTTTCATGTTTGCAAATAATATTTTGATTATCTTTAACCATTTTCTTTCATTTACCTTTGAAATGTGGGAGGTTTTTCTGGGTCACCCTGTGTATATATATATATATATATATATATATACAGTACCCTCGCGTCCAACACGCGTTAGTCCAGCACAATTCACGTCCAGCACGGAGAGCAAATAATTAGTATTATTTAATACGATTTAATTACTGCAACACGAGTGTGTTAGCATAACACGCACAGAGCTCTGAGAAGTGGGCGAAATCTGCAGAGTTCACCTCTAGCACGATCACCCCCGGTCCAACACGGTCATACTGGACATTCCCATGATGATGGTAGCCAATGAAAACTTCTGATCAAGTAGCCTTCCCCGCCCGCTATCGTGACGTGATCGTGATGCCGCCCAATTAAAAATGCTTCTGCTGTCATGTGATGTTTTGTTTAAATTTCTCCCGCCACAGCGCCACTCAGTCGCATAATTCGCATTGGAAGGTGCTTTTTTCTTGCTGCATTTTCTGCATTTGTTACTGCATTTTACCCTGCTCACAATGCCTAGGAAGCCTTCTGAGAACCTCAAGAAGCGTCGGCACCTCCCTCAGGCCACCAAGCTAGAAAGCATCGAGAGGAAGAAGAAAGGGGAGAGGAAAGTTGACATTGCCAAGGCCTACGACATGAATGAAGCCAACGTGAGGACCATAATAAAAAACCAAGACAAGATCCTGGCAGCCGAAGGCTATCACATGGCACTTCATACCAGGTTTGCCGAGGATACGATGGTAAATCGGAATGGTAACGTGGTAAAATTGCCGACGATACCACGGGCATTTGGAATTCATCTGGATGGATTCCTGCCGAGGATACGACTGGCAAAACAGTGTGACCAAAACCCAGGCGACTTGACAGAGAATGTATCATACTACAGCATTGAACATTTAGCCTGACACTGAATACATATTAATATTTTAGAATAAATATCAATCGTTTTGAAACCCTTCTCATCGGCGTGCGTACCAGTTTATAAACAAAGTTGCTTCTCTTTATTCTCTATCGAGTCAGCAACAGCGATTACTTTCCACAGTCACGAGACAGGGCTCTGGCAATAGTGTGAGAAGCATACCCTTTGCCGAGGATTACAGAGTGCTAGGACAGGCAGAAGCAGGACCTTCCATGGCTGTGGACGAAGATAGTGATTCTGAGTGTGATTTTGAAGGATTTATGAGGGAGGTTGAGGAGGAGCAACAGCCATTACCCTCTAGTGACGCCATCAGCCATCCTCCGGGGACCCAGTAGGACTACCTACAGCCTTGGATACCACCTTCAATTCCCAGCAAGCCCACCAACACTATCCTAAAAGGTTAGTTATCATTCATAGCACAGTACCATTTATTATAATTACAATAGTACCAATATATGTATAGGTATATGGTAGGTATTTAGGGTGACTTTTCCTAGGGTTGCTGACATAATTCATTTTTCCCCATAAGCTCTATTGTTAGTCCAACACGTTTTTGGTCCAACATGTGACCCATGCATGACAATATTATCGTGTTGGACGCGAGGGTACTGTGTATATATATATATATATATATATATATATATATATATATATATACTGTATGAAAGTAGTAGGTGGAGGCGCTCACCATCGACTCACTCGATGTAGGGCTTCTCTCGGGTGCCTCCCTTTTCCTCTCTTCCTTCCTTCCTCATCTGTCTTTCTTTCCTTCATTCATTCCTCTTCTTTCTGCCTATGGGTGACTCTACACTGAATGACAAGCCAAATGGTTTCCTGTACATCAGGAAACTGTTTATTGTGCTGGCTGGTAGCCATGTAACTAAATTATGGCACCTGGTGGTTTGGTGGGTAATGAAGGCGCTCCAATTGGATTGAGCTTGTTTAGGTTTATATCCAAGGGGGGGTTTATTGCACATATAATATCACTCAGGGATGAGTGAGGCTGGTCACTCTCATCTTAAATGTTAGGACCAACCTGCCTAACCCCGGGCTCCTACGCTCTTCGTGGGGTAACATAGGATTGGATGATGGATGGATGGATATACTGTACATATATATATATATATATATATATATATATATATATATGAGGCGTCTAGAGCCACAGGGGCATCCCCACCAATATACTGGTTTTGAATTAGGTAGGGGAGACAACAGGCTTAACCCTCTTCTCAGTGACAGCACTGGTTGCCATACAAGATTCGGCCTTCTGGACAGTGGTAGAGGGGCTCAAAGTCACGTGGGTTTGTCCATGCTGCCGGGCGAACAAATCAGAGCAGGCAGCCATCTAAGCCATACAGCCCAAACCAATCAGCATTCTCACTCTGTGCCACTCCCCCAGAGCAGCCAATCAGCAAGCGTGTGGCCCGCCCGGTGTGCCGATGAGGCTTCCCTCCCGTGTTCACTGAGGTGTCTAATTATTACGTATTGGATTTTTACCCCATTTATCGTGGATTATTGGTGACAAGATGAGCTGTTGTTATTGGGGTTGAAGGGGGGGGTGACAAGATGAGTTCATCACATAGTTACAGTGAGGAGGTGGTGCCTATAACCTCTCGTGTCAGAAGTGTGTGGAAAAAGGTAGAAAGGAAGGGGAAAAGAGAGTGGTGAGGGGAGACAGCGGGAGGGGGCGTGGCACCGAGGAGGCAGAGTTGGATGTCGATCTCCTAGATGACGACCCCACCATATAACCCCCCACTGCCCCTTCTCAGTTTACTTAAGCACTACATTACACTTTTTTTTTAGTGTTATTATTTCAATCTATTATGGTAGAGGAAAAATAATAACTGCATTGATTTCAGTTTTAGTTGTCAGAAACGTAAAATTACAGTAATAATTATTCGTTTATTAATATTAAGTGAACTGGAATCTTCAGTTAATAAAGTTTTGTACATTAATACATTTGTTGATGTTTTTTCTGCTATGTTTTTAATTCCCTACAATATGTTATTATGCCCACTTATAAATTGGGGGTTTGGTTTACTGCCTATTTTGTGGTTACGGTTATTATTGTTTTGTTTTTTTGGCTTTCCATGTAGAGCATAGGCGCTGATGATCATTTTGATGTATAAAAGGTTTGTTTATTGCCTTCTGGTTATGACATTGCCATAAACACAACTTTAAAGCTTCATAACTCAAAAGTACATTTTGGCGCTGATGCCCCTTTGGTTCTAGACGCCTCATACAGTATATAGTGTTCACTTGTATACACACACACACACACACAAGGTTAAACCTATTTACCTGTTGATTTGTACTGGTTTGTTTATTTGTTTTTGTTTTCATTTCCTCATTCACTGCTTATATAAGCTGAAAATTAAAATACCTGTATTAACAATTATCTGCCACTAACAGTCTTTTGTCCCTTCAGCGTCGAAGTGATGTAAGCCACCTAAGCAGTTGCTCCGAGAGTAGTGTACCAGAGCACTGGGCATTTAGGATACCACTCTCCTACCTCCCTCCTGCCCTTACACCACAGGTCAACAAGGATGTCAAAGGTGAGGAAGCAATGGAAGAAGGGGTGATATGTTGCAGAGTAAGATTATGTTATCTGCAAAGGAAACGTATGTAGCATTGTATCTCCAAGAGCTTGGCATTGCTGTCACAACAGCCAAATATCCTCCACTTGAGGGATTTGGAAGGATTTTTATATATCCAACAAGTTTCACTTATTAGATATACTGCCCTCATTTTAATATCACCTTTTACAACACAGTGCACATACTATGTGCACCTCACATAAGACAGACCTAGCAAAAGATCTCTGTAAGTTCTCATTTAAAGTGGCTGGATTTTTGTAATCTGTCAAGTGTGGAAACACGATAACAGTGTTTAGCATTTCTGATGTACTGACTTTGCAGGGAATACCGGCTGCATGAAGTTGTGCCCTGCCTGTTTTTTCTTTATTAATTATCTTACTCTTTTAGTCACTCCTTTTCCTCTTCATTGTTTCTTACAAATAGATTACTGTATTTATATTTCCTTCAAATTCAGAGTTTTACCCAGTCCCAGTTGCTGAGACTGTCTTTGCATAATTATCTCAGTACATTCTTTGGCTGAACTCTTATACTGTATTTAGCATAATAATTCCTTTTATCCATTCCACAGTACCACATCTCTTTTCTTCAGTAATTATTTTTTAGTACTGTGCTCCCAGTACTTTCTTATATATGTTGTTTATTCCTGCAGCTGTTTTGTAAAATGTTTACCACTGCAGCTTGCAACCTTGAATTGACCATGCTTCAGTCCTATACTAAAATGTCAGACGCAGTACCCATTCAATAGGTATGGTAATTCTATACCAAACGGGCTTGGTGATTCCACCTGTGTTATAATAAACTCATGATCTTAAGGTAAGTAATTTTGGTACATAAGCAACACAGATAGTTAATTGCTTCTTTGTTACTGCAAGAAGTGATTGGAAAAATGCAAAATATACCTATTTTGGAGTATTTAAGGAAGCGACCCGGTCGCCCGTCGCAGTGTTTACCGACGATCAGTCTTACTACCCGTGTTGTTTACCAACCATCGCTCCGACTGGACGCCTCAGTGTATCCTGTGTCAAAGCAATGGGAACTTAATGATTTAACCAAATCTAACCCAATCCAACCTAACCTCACTTGCGTTTGACAACCAGCTTTCAAATTTAAAATTGTGCATTAGGAACGTTAAATATTCCCAGCTACTGGCAGGTGCCAACAGAATATTTATGCATTCTAAATCCTTATTTATAGCTTTCAGAGGTAAGTTTATAAAAATCTCTGGTAGCTGTGGTAATCCAGGAATAATAAGTAACCTATGAAAGACTCATTTCAAAAGAAAATATGGAAATGCCCCACTCGTTTGGTTAAGAATTAATCTCTTTTTCTTCAGCAGTTATTTTTTAATACTGTGCTCCCAGTACTTTCTTACATATATTGTCTATTCCTGCAGCTGTTTTTTAAACATATTTACTACTGCAACTTGTAACCTTGAACTGACCATGCTGCAGTCTTGTGCAAAAGTGTCAGAATCAGTTCCCTTTCAACAAGATTCTCGCATTGTCTTTCCCTTGACTAGGCCATCACACTGTGAGCCACCCGCTTCCACAGCAGTTATCACTTCACTCATTTTTGCTTTACACCCTGGTAGTTAGAGAATTTAAACTGCTTTTGGGGAAACTGTATGAGTTTGATAAATTCTTGTTCAGTGTACATCTGTGCATATTGATAGGCTTGAATTATGAATGAAAGGAGGTGAGGCTCATTTTTGTTGGGTGCTGATAATATTTTCTCTACTTTTGTATTTTTTCTGTTCTTTGTTCCTGGATCCTACTTACCCTCATTGTCACCTGCCTGGTGAGGCAACAGTGTAATCGCCTGTGTGTGTGTGTGTGTGTGTGTTTACCTGATTGTGATATAGAGGAAATGAGCTACATCCTTGGGGTCCTGTCTCTGTTTCTCAATAAGTCAAATTTAGCTTTAAACTCGTTTAAATTTTTAGACTGGGCGATCTCTTTGTCCAGGTTATTCCACAGGTCTATACATCTATAAGGAAAACTATATTTCTTGATATCCTTCGAGCAGCTTGGCTTCTTCAATTTCATTCCATGTCCTGTTGTTACTCACTTATCCCGTACAAACAGATCTTATCTGTCAATTATATCTACTATCATGGTCCTGAACACTGCAATCATGTCGCCCCTCTTTCTCCTTTCCTCTAAGGAAGGCAAATCCAGCTTTTCCAGCCTCTTTCTGTACAACAGATCTGCCAGACTAGGGACCATCTTGGTTGCTGTTCTTTTTATTCTCTCAATCTTGTTTATATCTTTCATTTTAGGGACCACGCTACTGCTGCATATTCTAACCTGAGGCGGATCATGACCACTATCAATTTTTTCATCATCTCATCCATGTAATGAAATGCTTCTCATATGTTAGTCAAGAGTATATATTGTACGTCTCTCTAACTGTCTTGTTAATATGTTTTTCAGGTGACAAACTATCCTGGACCAGCACTTCCAAATCTTTCTCTTCTCTCATTTTTGTGATTGGTTCATTACCCATCAAATAATTCAGTGATGGCCTCTTGGTACTTTTACCCATTTCCAATATTTTACACTTCTTTGCATTGAATTTCATTTTCCACATCCAGCTCCAATCGTGTATCCTATGCAGATCTTCCTGCAGCATTTTACAATTCTTCTCAACCTCTGCCTTCCTCAAGATCTTTGCATCATCAGCAAACAGACTTGCATAACTGTTCACTCCATCTACCATATCATTTACGTAAATCATGAACATTACTGGTGCCAACACCGAGCCTTGTGGGACTCCACTTGTTACTTCCCCCCATCCAGACATCCTATCCTTTATTACTGTCCTCATTTGTCTGTCTCTCAGAAAGTCTGTCATCCATTCCAGGAGGTTCCTCTTCAGTTCTTCTATATGCTCTAGTTTCCACAATAGTCTCTTATTGTCGAAGGCCTTCTCCAACCGTCTCTCTCTTGTACCACGTCAATCACTCTTGAGTGAAAGCTCAACAAGTTGGAAACACATGACCTTCCACTTCTACATCCAAACTGACTATCAGCCAAAATATTCATCTCTTCCAGATATTTTATCCATCTATCTTTCAGGATTCTCTCGCACAATTTTGCGACCATGCTGGTTAGGGATACTGGTCTATAATTCGGGGGTTCCTCCCTGTTTCCTCCCCTGTAAGTTGGTACCACATTTGCCCTCTTCCATTCTTGAGGCTCTTTCCCCTCTTCCAGAGAACACACAATTAAACTGTGAATCTTATCTGCCAGTTGTTCTCTGCATTCCTTCAGTACCCAATTAGAGATTCCATCTGGTCGTGGGGCTTTCCATACATCTTGAGTTCCTAGTAATTTATACACTTCCTGTACTTCCTCTTTTATATCGTTTATCACTATATTTCTTGTCACTCTCTCCCTTTCCACAAACTCCTTTTCATTATACAGAAGATAAACAGAAGAAGGAAAAAAAAGTGAATTTTAAAAAATAATCCACACACCAGATTACAGGTGTCCTCCATTCACGAAAAATCTGTAGCAGTTGGACTTGAACTGCTGTAGGTTGAAGTTTTGGGGAAACTTTTCTTTGGAAGTGAGTTCCAAAGAGGTGCAGTTTTGGAATAAAAGAATTCTGGTAGGCAGAAGTTCTCCAGTATGGCAGTGTGACAGTCCAGTCATGAGAGCTACCAGTTGCCTGTGTAGCACAGGGGAAGTCATGAGGAGCTGACTTAATGGATGCAACGTTGTCTGAGCATTTGCCATAAAAGTATCTGTAAAATAATGCTAGAGAGGCAACATTCCTTCTTTCATGTAGGAGAGTTAGTTCATTTGTAATTACAGGGTTATTAATATTCCAACAGCTTTGTTCTGAATTTTGTGTAGTTGTTTTAGTGCAACCTCTCCATATCCACTCCACGAGAGTGATCAATATTCCAGCTGGAAGCACACATGACTCTTGTAAATTATATTAACTTCTTGTCAGTGAAGAAGTTACAGATTCTGTACAATAATCCACGTTTCATTGAAGCTGTTTTAGCAAATGATATAACATTAGAGGTCCAGCTGAGGGTATTGTTAACCCATTCCATGCCAGAGCCTTTGTCGGCTTTTTGGCCCCCAGTGCCGAGGGTTTGGGAGACTGTGTGACCCCACAGTGCCGGCCATTTTCAACTTTTTTTAAAAATTATTCTCCATGAATAGACCTGAAAAGTCATCAAAATAAGCCTAGTGATAGTAAAAGTGCTCATTTCGGCTGTTTTCTGCCCCCAAACAAGTGTTTTGGTCCAGCACGCCCAGATTTGAGTCAGATGGCTACTTTCAGATACTGCTAGCGGCTGATGTGGGTAGTTAGTCCACTTTGGTGTGGAGTTGGTGGATGTATGCGGTACTTGTAGTGTGAAAACTCAGCCTGGTTTACATAATGCGACCAAAGTCGAAACTGTAATTATGGGAAGTTGAGGTTCCATGGTAATTTTACGTATTTTTACATTCTTTTCTTTTCTATTTTTAGTGTTGTATTGGTATAAGGCACAATAAATACTCATGCAACACACATCACATTTGTTACGGTAAATCGCACATTCCATACATTACCTGATTTTATGATTTACCTCCATTTGCCTACATTTACATATATTACTTTCATTATGTACACTATTTATGCATCACTGTCAGTTAGTTCGTCACTTGGAAGTTCTCCAACTTCAGCTGGAAGTCGGGAGTAAGCACAATATCTCTGGCAGTGTGGCATGACCCAGGTTTGCATCAGATGGCTACTTTCAAATACCGTCAGCAGCTGATGTGGATAGATAGTCCATTTTGGTGTGGAGGAGGTGGATGCACAGAGTACTTGTAGCATGGAAATGCAACCTGGTGTATGTAATATAGCCACAGTCGAAATTATAATGATGGGAAGTTGGAGTTCTGTGCTAATTTTACGTATTTTTTCATTCACTCATTTTTTTTTTTTTATATATTGTATAAGGCTAATGGTAGGTGGGGGTGCTCACCATCCACTCACTCAATGTAGTGCTGCTCTCAGGTGTCTGCCCTTTCCTCTCTTCCTTCCATCCTCTTCTGTCTTTTTCTTTCTTTCCTCATCCTTCTGCTTATGGGTGACTTTACACTCCATCTTCTGTCTTTCTTTCCTTCATTCTTTCCTCTTCGTTCTGCCTGTGGGTGACTCTACACTGAGTGACAAGCCAAATGGGTGCCTGTACACCAGGAAACAATTTACTATTCTGGGTGGTAACCATACAACCAAATTTTGGCACCTGGTGGTGTAATGGGTAATTATGGCTCTCCAATTGGATTGAGCTGGTGAAGGTTTATATCCAAGGTGTGTTTGGGGATTATTGCTCACATAATGCCCCTCAGGGATGAGTGAGGCTGGTCATGTTCATCTTAAATGTCAGGACCAACTTGCCTAGGCCTGGGCACCTAGACTCCTCATGGGGCAACATAGGATTGGATGATGGATGGATGGATTTTATTTTATTTTATTTATTTATTTTTTTTTTACAGAGACCAAGAGGGTAGTGTAGGAAAGATTTATGAACTGGAGAGATGGAATGGGGTGCTATTGTTTGAGAATAAACTTGGGTAAAACAAAAATGATTTCTAAGGCAGGTGATAGTACTGTCATGGCATAAGGAGTATAGCCATGTGCAGTTTGCCACAAGCGTGTGAGAGGTAACTTCATCTCGTGCTCACATTCTTCATTTCTTATCCATTCAGCTTCACTGTACACACTGTGACTTCATTCCTCTTGTAGACTATAATTTGACTCTCTGCTACATGCGTATTTTGTGTTCAGTTGTGACACATACTTTCAGACTCACTTGCCAAGCCCTGTAATTCCTATGCATCTTCACTTAATGATATTTGATCATCCACAAACAAAAGTACAGACATCTTTCATCCTCTGCCGTCTCACGCTAAGGACACGTCAGCATCCACTGCCCTATCTTGTATTTCTTTCATGGCACCATTTATACACCGGTATATATTGAACAACCTTGGAGACATGACACATCACTACTGCTCTTGCCCTGTCATACATACAGTACTCCTGGCCGCATTCAGTAGTTTTCCACATACTACACATATTTTCAGCACCTTCCACATTCCTCTGTGTATCTACTCTGTTGTATATTTTCTCCAAATTGTCAAAGGCAGCATACAACTTCTTTCCCTTCTCTGAATACTTCTTAGCTAAACAGTTTTTAGTGGAAATGTGCTATACAAATCTCCATCTCCTCCTGAAACCCTCTTGTTCATATCTAATTCTTCAGTTTTCTCTGTAACTGTGTCAGCAGTATCCTACCATATATCACTTCATTTGCACAGACAAGACAGATACCCCAAAGATTGCCATAAAGTTCTTTTTCCCCTTCTTCTTTGTGTAGGGGAACTTCTATACCTGACTTCATTTCCTGTGGAACTCTATCATCCTCCAGTCCAACATGTACATTTTCCATATCTTTTCAGTCACTACTGGTATCTCTCCTTTATCTGTCTATCTGTCTATCTATCTATCTGTTGCCAGACACCTTAATCCCATAAGGCAGTGGTTTTTAACCTTTTTTGAGTCACGGACCCCTTCGCGAATCTAGTGAAAGCTATGAACGCTATGAACCCCTTCCCTACAAAAATGCACATAAGCACAAACACATCATTTAGCATGCAATGAATGTACTTTATTTTACTGAAAACTGCCTCATGCAGTGTATGACATATACAAAGTATAAAGCTGTCTTTACAAAAAACTGTTTCCCACTCTTTCATGGAAAGACTAATGGCCACTCGATGAAAAAATTAAATACATCCAACTTGTGCAAATTAAACAAAACAAAACATTAATTCTGCTCAAAAGTTCATTTCAGTGACAGGGTTGTTGTTTGGCTTGAATAAGATGAATTTGTGGAGTGGTCTTTGGCAAGGAAACACGCATGTCATCGTTGACATCCAGTTGATTTCGACTTTTCGTTTTGATAGAAACAAACGCTGAAAATTCCTGACTCACAAAGGTATGTAGTAGCAAACGGAATCACAGCACCCACAGCTCACTTTGCCAGATGCGGGTAGGATTGTCAGTGAACACCAGAATTCTTCAAGACTCCTTATTTTTTTTTTTTTTTTTTTTTTTTTGTCTCCAGTTAATGATTCCAAACGGCATCACGAAATTGCTCTCAATTATTCTGACCTTCACGGACCCCCTGAAACTCATCCATGGACCCCCAAGGAGTCCATGGACCCCAGGTTAAGGACCCCTGCCATAAGGGATGGCCACAAACAAATCGTCTCCATGTCGCCCTACCGTTGTATTTCAGCATTTCCAGACATTATAAATGCAACATTTTCTCTTACAAATTTGAAGTATAAATCTATTGTAACACATAGTAACTGTTTTCCATTAACATTTCACTAAGTAAATTTCATTTTGTAGAGAAATAAGGTAAATAATGCCTTGAGAGACATCTATCTATTTATAGCCTGACGCCCTAATCCTGCAAAGGATGGTCGCAGAGAAAATGCCTCCTAGTCGCTCTGTCACCCACCATTTGACTGCCCTCCCCCCAAGTCACTCCCCCCTCCCTCATATACCTATCAACTCCATCCCTCCACCTTATCCTCAATCTCCCTCTCCCCCTCCCTCCCTCCACCTCATCTACATACACCCTCTTAGTCAGTCTTTCATTCTCCATTCTCTCCACACGTCCAAACCACCTCTGTGTATTTCTCCTAATTTTCACAATCACATCCACATCCACCCCACAACATTCTTTCACTTCTTCATTCATCAACCTGTCCCTCCATGTCACTCCACATGCTCCTTTCAGGTAACTCATTTCCACTGCTGTCACCTTTGACTTGTTCCTATCTAGCAGGTCCACACCTCACTTCCATACATCAAGGTAGGGATCACAATACTCTCATGCAGTGACTTCTTAACTTCCATACTCACTTCCCTATTTCTCATTACAGCCTTCAGTGAACCAACAACCTTCCTTCCCTGCTGTACCTTTACCTAAGTACATGAATGCACTTACATTCTCCATATCTAGACCATCCAACCTCACTGTGCATTCTGTGACTTCATTCCTCTCAAACACCATAACTTTACTCTTGTTTGCTTTAACTGTTAGATTCTTCTTCTTACACAGTCCCAAATTCATTCACCAAACCTTGTAACTCCCATTCATCTTCACTACTGTATCATCAGCAAACAGCAGCACCAGAATCTTCCATACCTCACCCTCATTCATTAGAGCCACCCCTACATCTGCCCTACCTTGCATCTCCTGTACAACCCATCCATGAATATATTAAACAGCTATGGAGACATCACACATCCTTGTTTCAGTCCCACATTTAGATCAAAGAACTCATTCAGCTCACCATCCATTCACACTGTAGCCCTAGCTCTCTGTACATACTCTTCACAGCACTCGACAATTTCCCATCCATTCCATATAGTCTTAATACCTTCCACATACCTTTCCTGTCTGCTCTGTCGTATGCTTTCTCTAAGTCTATGAAGGCAGCATACACTTACTTTCCTTTCTCTAGATGCTTTTCCACTAAACATCTTAGCACAAATATCTGATCTACATACCTTTTTCCCATCCTAAATCCACCTTGTTCTTCTCCGACTAGCCCCTCCGTTATATGCCTAACCCTGTCAGTAAGTATTCTTCCATATATTTTTCCAGTCACACTAAGAAGGCAATTACCCCTGTGGTTACCACATACTTTTCTCTCCCTATTTCCTTTATATTAACCCCTAAATACCGAAGCACGTCAATGTACGTGTTGACCAGTTTAGCCCTCTCAGCCGAATCATGTCAATAGAGCGCGCCTTGTAAAAATCTGCCTGCACATTGCTCAGCCCCGATTGTGACGTATATCCCTTCAAGCCATTGAGAACTAACCCCTCCAGCCTCGGGTTGGGTGATCTGGCCACTCAGGGGGCAGGGGGGGTCACCCCCTCTCTCAGCCCACCCATTGCCTGAATGTTTCGTCATCTGTCACATAATAACCCTCTCTGAAGACCCTCCCATCCCTCTGTATGCCCCAGTAGGACGTTGTTAGTCAAAGTTTACCCCTCCCCCAACCTCGAGACCCATTCCATCCCCCTCCAGCCCCCCCACCTTCCCCCCATACCTTGTATACCCCTTCCTACCCTACCCCCTTCCTCTCATTTGGTCCCATTTTCCCCTCCTACCCCCAGTAAACCATCGTATGATAGCGAGCACACAGCTTGTCTTGCTCTCCCCCCCCCCCTCTCATGCCTTCCCTCCCCCACTCCCTCCACCCCCAATATACACATGCTTTATATGAATTGCCTCAATTTTTTTTTTTTTCTTGTGCCTTTTCGTACCTGAACATAATAAATGCTTCTCTGTGTACTATTCTATACATGCAAACACGTGCAATCACCAGCATCTGAGCCCTAGCCCCCCCACCACCACCCAGCCCCCTCCCCCCACCACCACCCCTCCACCTTAATATAGTAAAGTCAGTTACATTTTCCCATTACCCTTGTATGCATCTGCAACCATATTGAACAATATTCTATTTTCCTTCATGGCATTATAAACATTTGGTGTTTCTGAAAGTTTCTGAAGTACTATGAGGCACTGCAGGATTACTCCTCATATGTGAATTATCTCCCCACACCTGCAAACACACCTGCTTGCATGGTTGATATGCTAAATCACATAGATTTTGTTTGTTTCAACTAGCCAAATTGGTTGTTACCTTACATGATCTCCCAAGGTTCAACGTACTTGTTGTGGGCCTTCTCCCTGATCGACTTTTATCTCCCCACACGTACATACACATCTGTTTTCATAGTAGTTGGTCAAGAACAAACTAAAGTTCCCTACTTTGATGAGAAAAGATGCTTTTATCCAACCTTCATACCTACAAAGCTTCTCCCCATAAGGTACTTAATCTCCCCAAAAGCAAGTACAGTACAGTAATCTCCCCACACCCCAAAACACCTGTTCTCAGGCTTGGTGTGACATTTTATATTGCAATGACCTATTTCAGTAATAGAAATAGTTATATCAAAACTATGGGGGCTTTCAAAAATTTTGGGGGGTAAGTATTTTATTATTTTTTTCAACTTTGACCCTCGATTGTGCGGTAACCATTAGGCCTAGGGGGTGCCGATTGTGCTGTCAGGTGTGTTAATTCTTCCTCTTTAGCCAGAATATATTGATTTTCCCTTTGGTGAAAGTCGAAAAAACACCCCCTAATTGCGGCTCCAGTGGCAGACAAGCCTGATCGAATTGCAGTATTTAGGGGTTAAGGAACAATTATACCTGATTTCCAGTCCTTTGGAACTTCCTTCTTCTGAAGCCAATCTACACAACTTCCATATCTACTCCACAACAATCTCACCCCCATACTTCACCATTTCACCACACACTCCATCAATTCCTGGGGCCTTTCCCATCTTGATCTACTTCATTGCTTCAACTACTTCTGCCCTACTGATCTCTTCCTTCCTCCTCTCATCTCTTCTTCTCCCAACCATTCCCCAGTCACATATACTCACACTGCTGTCACTCTCTACATTCAACAAATCCTCAGAGTGCTCCTTCCATCTTCAGGGACATAATGGTACATGTCAGCCACTTGATAACTTGTTGATATAATTCCCTTTTAATTGATTATACCTGTCACCTTCTTGATTTAGTTTCCCATAATTGATGATATCTGTTAGTCTCTTGATAATTTCCCATAATTGATCTATCTATCTATCTATATACCTAGGCTGCTTCCCCCAAGGAAAGGGAGGTAGCCCAGACAGGACGACACTCTCCCCATTTACTCATCCATTCAAACACATTCATTCGCATCTTAGCCCCAAAGGGGAGAAAGGACAGATCCTCACCGCACCACACCGCACAAGGGTCAACTGCGTAGTGCAGTCAGTGACATCCACAGCAGGGCCTGACAGCAGAGCTGGTTTACCCGTGCCACATCATAATAGACCCATCCCCTTACCTGCACCTGACTTGACTAGCTGATCAGACCAAATGCGGGAGAATATCCCCTCAGGGCTATGTCATCATTTATTCATTCACAATTTCTCTCCATTTATTTCTGTCACGCACAGCCATTCTTCCTTGCTCAACAGACATCCCTCTCACATCCAGCGCTCTCTTCACACTGTCCATCCATCCTATTCGTGGTCTCCCTCTCAGCCTTACACCTCTCACATCAGATCTAGTTATCTTTTTCACCAATCGCTTATTATCCATTCTCTCCATATGCCCAAACCATCACAACACCCTCTGCTCAACTCTATCAGCCATCTCTCGAAACATTCCAGTTCTCCTTCCCACTTCATCATTTACTGGATTCATACACATCACTCCACACATACTCCTCAGACACCTCATCTCCATTACATTCAAACTTTTCCTCACTGCTACACCCATATTCCATGTTTCAGCCCCATATAACACAGTCGGTACCACAACACCCTCGTACAGCCTTCTCTTTACATCCATTCTAAGCGAACGACATCTAAACACCTTTTTCATTCCTCCCAGCACCTTTCCTACTTCATTCATTTTAAACTTCACTTCTGCATCTATTCTTCCATCCACAGCAACATGTGCCCCTAAATATTTAAAACACTCTACCTCCTCAAGCAACTCACCATTCAAAACTATATTCATCCTCGTACACTTCATCACTGTACTCTTATTCTCATTTACTTTCAATTTCCTCCTTTCACACACCCTTCCAAACTCCTCTACCAACTGTCTCAATCTCTCCTCTGAATCAGCCACCAGTGCAGTATCATCTGCAAACAGCAGCTGCTTCAGATTCCACCCTCCACCATCAACATTCACCAGACTCAGACCATAATTGATGATAACTGTAATCTTTTTGACTGAATTCCCCTTAATTGATATGTCAGCTTTTTAACATACTGTATTTCTCATTAATTAATTGAAAGCAACATTATTTCTGCTCTTATTGTCAAATATGAAGAACATACACTGTGCAAGTTTTATCACTTAAGGTTTATTTAAATAACAACATGTTTATTAATGTTAATAGTACTGTAGAGTATTACTTACTGAAGGTATTGGTATCTGACCTATCATTTGACATCTCCCATTTATTATATCATCATCATCATCATCATCATCTGGACCTCCTTTCCCACCCTAGGGCATGGTGAGGAGTAGCAATGTCCAGACAGCCCAAATTTGCCCAATCCAATGGGCCACACTTCCATTCACTCATCATTCAAGCCCCCTGAATCCTGGCTCTGTCGGATACACCAAAAACATTCACCACATTCTGTAGCTTCACATAAATGTATCCAATAGAGTCAGTCCATATGCTGCCACATTAAAAGGGGTGCCAAATCCCTGATTATGCACTTCTCACAACATTCATCCAGCCAGCCCGATCTCTTGTCAGTTCCCTAGTCTCACCGACTTCCAACCCTCTCTTCCTCACACACTCATCCACCATGTCTCTCCGCCTTCTCCTTGGCCTACCTCACCTCCTCTCTCGTTCAGATTCGCTCAGATATACCTTTTTCACCACTCTATTGTTTTCCTTCTCTCCACATGACCATATCATCTCAGTACAGTCTCTTCGATTCTGGTGTCCACTGACTTCTTCATTCCACATCTTTCACGAATCATATTATTTTGTATCCTATTCACCCTCTGTACTCCACATAGATTCCTCAGCAGTCTCATCTCCACTGCTCTTACTCTTGACTTTTCATTTTCATGCCACACCTTAGTCTCACATCCATATGTTATAGCTGGCACTAACATTCCTTCATGTAAGCCTCGTGCAGCTGCAACACTCAAGCCTCTGTTACTTATCAAGGCTTTCATTGCAGCAGCTACTTTTCTTTCTTGTGTCACTCTACTTTCCACATCTTTTGCACATTTTCCTTTCTTTTCAATCACAGTACCCAGGTATTTGAACTCTCTCACCAATTCCAGTCTCACTCCATTCACTGTAAAATCACACTGGTAGTCACCTTCTCGCTCAGTAACCATCACTTTACTCTTTTCTACAATCATTCTCAAGGCACGACACTCACAGACATCAGAAAAACTTTGCACTAGCCTACCAAGTTTTTGTCCGGTATTTGCAAGCAATACTGCATCATCAACATCCAGCAAATTTGAGATATTCCATCCATCACTATTCATTACCAGTGCCATCCCCCTCTCCATTTCTCATGTTTTTACTTCTCTCATCACCCCATCCATATATATATCGAACAACCATGGGGACATCGCACAAGTTTGTCGCACACCCACACCAATCATGAACCATTCACATAGATGCCCATTAACTCTTACACATGCTTCACTACCATAATGAAAACTCTTGACAGCACCTAGCAGCTTACTATACATGTGCAAAACTTTCCATAATCCTTCGCTGTCCACTTTGTTGTATGTTTTTGTCAGATCCATGAATGCCATAAACATTTTATGGTCCTTCTCACAAGCCTTCTCTGCTACGTGTCTCACTGCACATATTTGATCCACACATCCTCTGCCACTCCTAAAGCCACCCTGTTCATCACTCACAAGGACTTCTCATATCTCTCTTCCTTTCTGTATAATAATTCTTCCATATACCTTCCCTGCCACACTCAATAAACTTATGCCATGATAATTCTTGCACTCACTTATCTCATCTTTATTTTTGTGCAGGGGTACAATCAGAGCCATTTTCCACTCTGCTGGCACAGTTTCACTCATCCATGCCTTTTTACATACCTCCAACAAGCACTTCATTCCACTCTGTCCACTACACTTAATCGTCACTGCATACACCTCATGAACCCCAGCTGCTTTCGCATTTTTCAGCCGCTGCACAGCACTCTTTATATGTGCGAGTGTCATGTCTCCTGATACTGCATTCCTTCTCTGCACACCCTCAAAACCAGTCATGTTTACAGCCACTCTGCTTTCTGTTCCCATTCATCAGACTTTCAAAATATTCTTTTTATCTGGACCTTACTTCATCCCCATGGGTTAATAATCTACCACCTACATCCTTCGCACCATCACATTTCTTTCCACTTTCATGTCTACATTTCCGTACATTTTTCCAGAATAACTTCCTATTTTCAGAGTAGTTTGCATTCATTTTTCTTCCTAGATCATCATTTACCTCCTCCTTTTTCCTCTTCACAAGTCTCTTTACGTGCTTTTTGCTCTTAACATGTTCAGTTTTCAACTGAACCCTTGTCTCGTAACCACTTTAGCTACTTCTTCTTTTTCTCCATTGCTTTCATAATTTCATTCTTTTATTATAACCCTTCAAAATGATGGAGTCTTTTTAATTTCATTCTTGCCAACACAATATGTATTAAGTTTAGGAAACTTACTGAAATGGCAAATTTAGATATAGCCTTAAACCCCCTTCATTACAAGTAATCTCTCAGGTGAGAGCCAGGCAGCATACCTCAGCTGAATTAAATCATCTAGTGGGTGCCTGATAATGCTGGAAAGGGCATCACTAGATTGAAGGGGTTAATATACCTAATTTTCATCAACTCATAACAGGGCCCAGGCAATTACATCCTCCACTGCATCTTAATGTATGTACTGTTTTCCTCAGCCCCTGCACCATTTGAGCGAGGGCGATCATATGGAACACTCCCAGTCAATGGACGAAGTCAACGGGGATCATCCAGTGAACGAGAACATTGCTCTGACACAGAAGCCCCCTTGGCAGCACATGAGGTGAGATGTGGTTCTAAACCCTGTACACCAGGAAACCATTTACTGTGCTGGGTGGTAACCATATAACCAAATTTTAGCACCTGGTGGTTTAGTGGGTAATTATTGTGCTCCAGTCAGATTGAACCAGTGAAGGTTTATATCCAAGGGGTGATTGGGGTTTATTGCTCATGTAATGCCACTCATGGATGAGTGAGGCTGGTCACTCTCATCTTAAATGTCAGGACCAACTGCCTAGCCCCGCCCTTCTACACTTCTCATGGGGCAACGTAAGATTGGATGATGGATGGATAATATACTTCATGTTTTATTAATTCTAGACCACTGATGATGACTTACTGAGATATCAAAACGTTTGGTAAAAGTTGTCTGTGATGATGCTGGTACTGCTCATCCTCATGACCAGTTTTATTTCATCCATCCATTATCTAATGCTGTGTTGCCCCATGAGAAGTGTAGGAGCCCGGGGCAAAGCAAACTGGTCCTGACATTTAAGATGAGAGTAACCAGCCTCACTCATCACTGAGTGGCATTACATGAGCAATAAACCCCAACCACCCCTTGGATATAATCTTGCACTGGTTCAATACGACTGGAGTGCCGCAATTACCCACTAACTACCAGGCATCATGATTTAGTTATATGGTTACCACCCAGCATAGTACCATAAATAGTTTCCTGGTGCACAGGAAACCATTTGGTTTGTCACTTAGTGTAGACTCACCTTTAGACAGAAGGAAGAGGAAAGAATGAAGGAAAGAAAGACAAGAGTAAAGAAGGAAGGAAGAGAGGAAGGGCAGGCACCCAAGAGCTACACTACATCGAGTGAGTGGATGGTGAATGCCCCCACCTAGCACTAGTTTTATGTCACATAGCAAAATATTAACATTTTGCCTTCTTCCTATAGTAATAATAAGTGATCATAGGTTGTTTTTTGGTCATATCATTGTCAAAATGCACCTTTGCAAAGGCACACACTACTCTAATGCAAGACTCAAACTGTTTTGTTCAGTCACATGTTTCATATTGTCTGACACAAGAATAATTTAAGATAAACAGGGATTGCTGACAGACCTGAGGATATTGAAATTACTGTACTTGTTAGAATCTTGCAGTGTGGCCAGTTTATCATGAAATTTTAAATGAGTGGGAGTAACTTAGAAATGTCTGGTGGAATCTTATTTGTACAACTACTATATCATGAATTAGAGAAAATTGATATTAAAAGGAGAGCTTGGCACTTTAGATATGAGGTTGACTGTAGGTGAACAATTGATTAGTTGTGGGAGTTGAGGAAAATAAAAATAAGAAGTAGGTTGTGGAAAATATATATAAAAAAAGAAGTAGGTTGGGTAGTGCAAAATCAAATGAAGAATGTGAAACTGAACGCTAACTTACAAGACCACATGGATGAAAGATTAATTTTTTTTTTTTATGGTTAGCAAACATTTTTGTTCCATTTCGTCTCCTAGAATTGCGAAACCCATAAATTTTTGTCTAAGCATACAGTATAACATCCCCACCGAAGGCTGCATGATACGAGAGAAGGGAAAGTTTATGACGCCAACAACACTGGGAGTAGGGGGTCTGGGGAAAGTGCCAGGGAGCTACACATAAACAACTTAAGGATACCCAGCGCAACTTTTGTTTTTGTTAATGCGACTTTTAATACCATTCATGTTCTTAATTCCAATAGTTACTGTATTTCTCTTTCAGTGTCTTACCTGATGGTGGGTAATTTATTTGGGGTAGGATGGTAAGAAGGGGTAAAAGTAAGAGTTTTGGAAAGTCACCAGAATGCATTGTACCGTTATATATGCAGACATATTGTTTGTGTGATGCGGGTTTGAGTAGTGCGGGCCATGTCCAGTCCCTATTGTCCGTGGTACTCGAGGATTGAGTGTAGATGGATATAGTAAGTCTTCGTTGTCACCTTTTTCACTGTTTTGTTGCTACTGATTCACAATATATTAGTGTAAAATTGCTTGCAGAAGTCCCATTGCTGCCAGCAAAACTGATATGCCAGTTTTCCACAATTTACAATATCAGTTATACACAAAGATTTGGAATAATTTGGATTATATCACTCTGTTATAATGATGATTTGTGTAAGTAGATGGAACTAACAGTATTTTTAAGGGTTTGTTAATTACATTGGAAGTGAAAATGTCCCAGTGTGAAAGTTTGTTGTTTTTGACATGCATATGGTGTAGGATTAAAGACTGAACAGGACTGATGAAGAACTTCAAAGGTTTCAAGTTGCAGAAAATACTTTTCTCAGCGAGTACAGAAATACAACAGTGGCTTGAACAACTGAAATTTGTGTGAGCTTTTGAATGAAACTAGGGTTATACAAGTGAAAAGTAGCATGGTGTTGGTAGTGATTATGATGACTACAAATGGTTCATTTGTTCGTTCATTTTTGAAGGCTCCACCTTGCATGCATGTGTCAGCCTTGGTCACCTAATAGTGACTCTCCATGCTGCTCGATCTCTGGCAGCTTCCTTATTCAGTCCATTATTCCTGAGGTTACACTCAATGACCTCATCCCAGGTCTTTATTGGTCTACCTCTCGCATGTCTCTCCCTAACATTAACACTTCTCACTTTCTGCACCCAATTATCATCCCTCATCCTCTCCACATGTCCAAACTATCTCAGTGTACCTCACCTCATCACAACACCAATACACTCGAGTCTCATCCAATCTCTCAACTCTTCCATCGTAAGCCTAGCCCCTCAGGTCTCACACTCAGGGACGCACTGCACATCCACCAAATCATTGTCATTTCTATACGTTTGAGCCTGTGAATATCCTCTTCCTTTACTGCCCAAGTCTCACTACCATACAGCATTACACTTCTAACACATGCTACATACAAAAATCTCTTGGCACAGAGGGAGAGCCCTCTTAGTGTCATGAGAGGCAACAGCTCTCTGAACTTCTTCCATCTACTCTTTAGCCACAGAGCTAGCTCCAGCCCCAACTCCAGCACATAGCATGTCTCCCAAGTAACAAAACTCTTCCACACACTTAACAGACTCACCAGCAAGTTTAGTCTTTTCATGTCTGACAGTCTCCACATGTTGGTTATTAATACCATGCATGGTTCTTGTATTTCCACAGATTCATTACCATAGTTTTAGCCATATTATGGATACAGTAGAGATTTTTTTCTGTATGCCAATATGTATATGTGTCTGAAGAGGGCAATTTAATTATTGAGATAGGCAGATTTTGCTGGTTTCATGAAAAGTTGGGTTTTTAGGATGTTTATCAGAGATGTATGTGGAGGTAGGAAAAAAAAAAGTAAGGTTTTTCCTATGCCTGCATGAGAAGACATTTTCATGTCTTACCCTGAATCTGTAATAACATATGGGATTAGATGGTTTATGTACAGATGAAAGTGTACGTGATGCGAGAGTGTGAGAAGTATATGTGAATACAAAGGTGGGGGAAAGTATGATACAGTAGGTCAGAAAGAAGATGGATGGATGGGTATGGTAATGACTGCATGAAAAGGAGATATGGAAGGAAACAAAGGAACTTACAAAGGATTGAAATGGTTGAATGAATATAGTGATGCTATATTTGACAAGGATTGCTGTACCCCCTTATTAACTTGGTGGTCTTATTAAATATCTTTGTCTCCTGGGTGTCGGTGAAGCTCTTAAAAAGAAAGAAGAAATGTGCATTTTTTTTTTTTTGCAAGTAAGGTAGTGCCAGGATTATAGTGGCTTAGAGGATGTTTCAGTAGATGTGTTAACTATGTTACAGCAATCTGTTTAATAGTTCTTATACTTTGTCTGTGGGATATACTTCACTCTTTCTTTTTTGTGGGAATATAGTATTTGGATGGTGATGATGATCATGGTGATGATGATGATGATGATGATGATGAAAACTAATAATCAATGTATTCCTCAGGAGTCTCCAGTACTGAAGAGACAGTCAACTGGCACATTACCTGAGACTGAACCAGCTCCCTCTAGCTCTCCAGAGGCCTCTCACATGGGCCTGAGGGTTGAAACTGTTCGGGTGGAGGTGGTGGCTAGAGGGGTTGATGGAACAGATGGGGTGGAGATGGAGTGTGAGGCCCCATCCACCTCAGAAGAGAAAGATGGAGACCAGGAGATGACAGAAGTAGAGGCTAACCAGTCAAGGAAGAACTCTTCAGGAGGGGAAGCATCAAGGAACAGCACATTGAGCGAAACTGGAGGAGAAATACCCCGTACTAACTCAGTGGGAGGCAAGACAGTGCTGATCTCCCGTTGTCAGGCTGTCAGGGACCAGGACCTGACTGGTACTGCTGACACAACCCAGTCCAGAGGCCATGCCACAGATACTGGGGGTTCCACTGATGAAGAGACAAGCCATGTGCCATCCCTAGAGAGTCAAGAATCTTCAGACAGCCGAGGAGAAGAGGACGAGGAACCTGAGATGGAGACCCCAGAGGTTCGAATCCACCCAGCCACTCCAGAAGTCCTGGCTGCTCACCAGGGTCACGCCAATGCTCAGCTGACCAAACGCAGTGTCATTACCCTCACACTTAGACCCAGAAACCCTAGTGAGTCCTCCACAGGCAGTAGCAGTGGAGGGAGAGAGACAGGAGGCAAGGAACATGGGGCAGGGAGAGAGACTGGTGGTGTAGGAGGGAGGGAAGGCCGTTCCTCACGTCTCTCTTCCTGTAGCAGTTCCAGCGTTGTTAGCATTGCAGTCAATGGCTCGGAGGAAGTATACCAAAATGGCCACTCAGACGACAGGGAAGATATTGCAACTCCAGAGATCAGGATTGCAACTCCTGAGATCAGAATTACTCCATTGATCAGTAAAGTGAGTGAGACTGCACCTATCATACCTTCTCCTGTGAAGGTGTCCACCAGATGTATGAATGCCAACAAGACTGCAAGTTTTGTCATCATTAACACTCCATCAGCCAGCCCACGGCAACCCAGACCGAAAACGCCCATTAACGGCAGCTACCCTAGTTCCTCACAGAGACCCTATGCCACGAAGAATCCAACAAAGAGTCGAGATTCTTCTGTTGAGTCAGTAAAGAGTCAGCGTTCAACTTGTAGTAGAAAGAAAAGTGGTGTATGTGCAAGGAAAGAGAATAATGTGTCATCAAGTAAAGAAAATGGAGTGTCAGGAAAGAAGGAAAGTGCAGTGTCAGGGAGGAAAGAAAATGGAGTGCCAGGAAGGAAAGAGAACAGAGTGTCAGGGAGGAAGGAAAATGGGGTTTCAGGGAGAGAGGAAAACGGAGTGTCAGGGAAGCACTTCATTACCAATGGAAGAATCCAAAACCCACCACCTCCTGTTGGATACTGTGGCCCCATGAAGAATGGCATTGGTCCAAAATCACACCGACAGGACAGTAAGGGAGATGCCCGGTACTGCAGGGAAGAGAGATATGATTGGGATGGGAAGTATGAGAGAGAGAGAAGGTATGACAGAGATGGAAAGTATGATAGAGACAGGACCTATGAGAGAGAGGCGAGATATGAAGGAAAATATGACCGAGACAGAAGTTATGAGAGAGAGGGAGTGTATGAGAGGGAAGGAAAGTATGAAAGAGATGGAAAGTATGAAAGAGATGGAAAGTATGAAAGAGAAGGAAAGTATGAGAGAGAAGGAAGGTATGAGAGAGATGGAAAGTATGAAAGAGAAGGAAAGTATGAAAGGGATGGAAAGTACGAGAGAGATGGAAAGTATGACAGAGATAGAGATGGAAAGTATGACAGAGAAGGAAAGTATGAAAGAGACAGACATTTTGAGAGAGATGGCAGGTATGATCGAGATAGCAGGAACCATGAGAGGGATGGCAAGTATAGTAGAGAGGGAAAATATGAAAGGGATGGGAGGTATGAGAGCAAATATGAAAGAGAAGCATGGTATGACAGAGAGAGGCACTATGAACACTCAGTTAAGTGTGATAGAGATGGGAAGTACGAGCGTGATGCAATGTACGATAGGGATGGCATATATGATCGAGATGGGAAATATGAGAGGGATGGAAAGTATGAAAGAGATTGTAAATATGAGAGAGACGGTAAGTACGAGAGAGATGGTAATGTGTATGATTCTGACAGAAAGTATTCAAGAGAATCAAGATTTGAGAGAGACTTGGCCTATGATAGGGAAGCTTATGAGAGGGAGAGAGCTAGTGAAAGGAATTTCAGATTTGAGAGAGACTATGAGTACACCTATGAGGGTGAAGGAAAATGTGGCAGAGACCTATTATATGAAAGAGACTTGGAGTGGAGAGGTGAGGGAAGGTGTGATCGTGAATGCATCTGTGAGAGAAGAGGGCCAGGAAGTGGGGCCGAAGGGAGCAGCAAGAGCCGGAGCTATGAGAGTCGGGACCACTACCACACCTACCCTAAGGTTCTACCTAACACTGCCACCAACCCTACCGTCATAACAGAGTCGAGTGTATGATAGCAACTACAGTGCTGTTTTTATTTCTTTTCTGAGTCCAATCATTTTTAGCAGATTACTAGTTTATTATTATTTTTATCTTTATTACTGTTCCCCCAAAGTAGATTTAAAGCCAAAGGTTTTATGGGGTGAGTGTGATATAATTTATTTTCATGTCATGACGATAGTACTGGTACTGTACGTGTGTGCCAGTCGGATGGTTTTTAAACTCCCTGCTGCCACCTCTTGACAGTGGTGGTGGCACCCAGCTGGTTGTACTACAGAGGTTAACACTAGCCCAGCAACAGAAGCCTACTGTTGCAGTGATAAGCAAGTGTCTGACATGTACAGGTGAGCATGACATCAGGTGCACACAGGCTTGTACACTGCAAGTGCTGTTCATACATTCCATTTTTCAGATTTCATACACATGAAAGATGCTGTACATAATTTTTACCAGAATGTTTATTAAGATTTTTATATAATGTGCCTAAGATGAGTTTTAGTATATACAGATTTATATTATATATAAATATAAATATATATATATTGTTTAGCTATTCAGGATCGTCAGTATACAGCACTGCGCTCTGACCACTGACAGCTCAAATATGTTAGGGACATCCATGCCATGCCTCCGTTCTGTTATTTTACTTTCACATTGTTCTACTGCACAAATGCCACTACTGAGATTATCATTGTGAGCATGTCCTTTGTCCGTCAATATTGTTGGTCCTGGCAAAAAATTGTTTGCGCGCATGTGTGTAATATGGGTTTGTGAGAGACAACTGTGTACATTTCTGGTCAAGAAAATTTCATACCAATTGGTAATGCTTTAAGGTGCAATCTCGTCCTCACCAACTCCAAGCGGTTTGTTCTCTTGGCACTGTACATTAGCCACATGTAGAGAAACTGACACATTGTACATATTGTTTTGACTTGAATTTTACTCTGGAAAACTGCATTTTGTTGCAAGAAAAATATATTTCTTTAAACTGTTGGTTGAAAGACAGAGTAAACAATTCTCATTTTAGTCTGAATTTCTTTTTCATGAAGTTTCATCTGCTGTTTGACATAAACCTTGATAATTTGGTTATTGTGAGACAGTGTGTCTTTTGGTGTACCAGTGTTGTATGTTTTACCAAATATCCAAGTATGGATTAACCCCACATGGCATATGGCTGGAGTGAGCATGGTACTTGTTGCTCTTATGTTTTGTACTCAATGGCTGCTACACTTTAACAAATCCAACCCAAAGGTCTTTTTTTATTATTATTCCTTTACTTAAGACATATCAGTTTAGTTGTTTTATGATGGCACTTCATTTGTATATACTTGGTCAAAATAATAATACAATTGCTATATATTTGTTTGATTTCATTTCCAGTTGTTGTCTACCAAGGAAGTGGAAGATAACTTATTTGCTAGCCAACGGCCATGCCACGTTGAGTACACCGCTTCCCATGCGATCAGCGAAGTTAAGCAACGTTGGGTCTGGTTAGTACTTGGATGGGTGACCGCCTGGGAACACCAGATGCTGTTGGCATCCCTACTTGTCAAGTGGGGTTGGTGGAGGATTAGTGCCCCTCCCTGTAAAACAGTTAACGCTAAGCCCTTGGCCACCCCGTTTGGGATACATGGCGTCTGGCATTGAATGAATGAAGATGACATTGTACAATCAGAGACAACTATCTTCCCAGTTTCGTCCAAAGAAAATTTACACCTGGCAAAATACTGTACAATGAAAACCCTGTCTCTACTAGTGCGTGTTTCAAGTGGTTCAATTTTTTCTCTATATATTTGTCAAACTTTGAGAAGATAGTTGTGTCTTAGACACTACAGTAAAAAAAAAAGTATTGGTGCACGTTTGGCACAAAACAATCTGACACTACAGATGATGGTTATTGCAAAACCACAGATGAATCTACTCCACATTCATAACTTGGCTTTGTGAGGATGTCATATATATCACTTACCTGACATTTCTTAGTACTATCACAGGCACATTCAGATTGTAATAGATTAAACACCTTGGAATATCATGATCTATATCAGTCATGTGGGATACCATATCAAGCAGGCATGGAGTAATTGTAATTATAATTTAACTGAAATGTAATTAATTACACATCTTGAGGGGTGTTGTAGGGGAGGCGAATGCAAGAGTGTTAGGCGGAGGTTTGAGTCTGGTGAATGCTGATGGTAGAGAGTGGAATCTGAATCAGCTGCTGTTTGCAGATGATACTACACTGGTGGCTGATTCAGAGGAGAGACTGAGACAGTTGGCAGAGGAGTTTGGAAGGGTGTGTCAAGGGAGGAAATTGAGAGTAAATGAGAATAAGAGCAGAGTGATGAAGTGTACGAGGTTGGTTGATGGTAGGAGGATGAATGTAGTTTTGAATAGTGAGTTGCTTGAGGAGGTAGAGTGTTTTAAGTATTTAGGGTCACATGTTGCTGTGGGTGGAAGAATAGATGCAGAAGTGAAGTTTAGAATGAATAAAGTAGGAAAGGTGCTGTGAGGAATGAAAAAAGTGTTTATATGTCGTTCGCTTAAAACAGAGGTAAAGAGAAGGCTGTATGAGGGTGTTGTGGTACCAACCACATTATATGGGGCTGAAACATAGAATATGGGTGTAGCAGAGAGGAAAAATTTGAATGTAATGGAGATGAGGTGTCTGAGGAGTATGTGTGGAGTGACGCATATGGATCGAGTGAGAAATGATGAAATGCAAAGGAGAACTGCAGTTGTACAGGAGATGGCTGAATGAGTTGAGGAGAGGGTGTTGCGATGGTTTGGGCATATGGGGAGAATGGATGATGAGCGATTGGTGAAAAAGATAACTGGATCGGATGTGAGAGGTGTAAGGCTGAGAGGAAGACCACAAATAGGATGCATGGACAGCGTAATGAGAGCGTTGGATGCAAGGGGGATGTCTGTTGAGAAGGAAGAGTGGCTGCGCATGACAAAAATGATTCAAGAGAAATTGTGAATGAATAGATGATGACGCAGCCCTAAGGGGATATTCTCCCGCATTTGGTTGGATCAGCTGATTAGGTCAGGTGGCGATAAGGGGATGGGTCCATTATGATGTGGAAGAGGTAAACCAGCTCTGCTTTCTGGCCCTGCAGCGGATGTTTGAAATTGCACTACGCAATTGACCCTTGTGCGGTGTGGTGCTGTGAGGATCTGTCCCTTCTTGCCTTAGGGCTAAGATGCGAATGAATGTTTGAATGGAGGAGTAAATTGGGAGTGCATCGTCTTGTCTCGGCTACCTCCCTTTCTTTGGGGGAAGCAGCCTAGGTATATTGACAGACTTGTTATTGTAATTGTAATGGATTGTTTTTATTTGCCAGTAATTGCAATTGAAATTGTAACTGTAACTGAGCTTTTGGGGTATGCTGGATAAAGCAGTGGGAGAAATGCCCAGGAGCTACAGAGTGATCATAATGGGCGAAATGAATGGAAGAGTAGGCACTGGTACTGAGAATAACATAATGGGTTGTAATGGAGTACCAGGAGAAAATGATAATGGGAAGTGACTGAACAATATGTGCCAGGAAAGGAGGTTGTGCATTTGTAACTCGTATTTCAAACACAAAGATGCACGTAAGTATATGTGGTATAGAGGGAATGAGGATCGTATTGAAAGGAGCCTGATTGATTGTGTGCTCATAGAGAGGTTGATGCTGGGAATGACTGCTGATACAAGGGTCGTGAGAGGACGATGTGGAGGTCTGTCAGTTTAGCCTATATGATTGTGGTATGTAAGATCAAGCTGAAAGGAGTGAGGTGGACCAGGAAAGAGAGGATCAGTCAGGGAGAAAAACTGAAAGTCGAGAAGCCGAGTATCAAAGAAATGCCAGATGAACACTGGACCAATGGAAGGGAGGAGCAGGAATCAGTGAGTTGGAATGAAATGGATCTGGACCGCCTGTGGGATTTATAAAGGGATTGCTTAGTTAGGAATGTTAAAACGGTGTGTGGTGCGGGAAGAATAAAAACAAAGAAAGGTATTGTTATGCTACGTGTTTCTAGGGCGACTTCTCGTCCTAGAAACACTACCTACAGAGCTGGGGTCCTCTTTCGAGACCGGAGCTAGAACATACAACGAGAAGAACAGGGCATAAAAACTCTGGGCAACAACCTTACATGTGTATTAACTATAATTTCCAGTATACAATATGAAACACTATTCAATATTGAACAATACGGTACTAGACAGAGTAGGGGCTCAGACTGGCTTGTGAGGTGTTAGTACCAAGCAGGATACTTTCCAGTCAAGAGGATATTGGATGGACATTGTGTACAAGGTGAGAGTAGATTATGTACAGTCTATCTCTAGGGCTGAATGTTCACAATCTCAATATAAGTGTCCCGTTGTACACTGGGTGGTGGTAGAGGCATTAGTTCAATACAGCGCACCTGATGGGTACAAGCATACACAGTTCACGGTGCGGTTACTAGAGCACTATACTTTAACGCTGTACAGGTCACGGGCACTATGGTCACTCACACGAGAAACAATCACTGATAACACTGGGCAGGCCAGGGGTTTCCCAGGTGTCGGCGGAGTCCCGTCAGGTGTCCCTTCTCTCAAGGGCCATGGGACGACCCTCAGTGGTGGCATCGCCTGCTGCGATCTGCAGTCGGGCGTGGTGAAAGGCCCTCCACTCGTGGGGCTTGGCTGAGGGGTCTGGCCCTTAGGACTCGGGACAGACAATGCTAGTAGGCGCTCTTGTCTGCACCCACCTGAGGAGGAGGTCGCCGTTAAGGTTACGCCCCGGGGTTCTAGGGGCGCCGCTGAGAGTCCGACATCTGCGGCCTCCCTCCCGTCGGGCCGCCGTCAGTGTCGTACTGTGGCGTTGCCTCCGGCGGGAGTCCGTCAGTAGCTCGTCTCCCACGGGCACCGGCTGGACTGCACACACTCCCGGGGATATCACAGGTCCTCGCCACACTTCCTCCAGATAGAAAGACTCCTCCTGGGGACTGCCTCTTTGGGGAGAAATAGAGAAATGGCCCACTCGGCCACAGGATGGGCAGGCTGAGCAGGGGTCGTCCTCCAAATGGGAACTCAGAGGGTGAGAGACTGTTGTGGGGGCGTCTCTCCCTGGCGTGGCTACAGGCCGTCGCCGAGGTCCCATGGGCAAAGGGGGAGGGCGGCTACTGGCCGTCCCTTCCCTGTCGGTGCGGCTACCGGTTGTCACTGGGGCCTGACTTCCTGACAGGACCGTGGGCAAGGTGCGGCTACAGGCCATTGCCTGACCATGGGCGCGGCTACAAGCCATCGCCGATGTCCTGCAAAAGGGGTGACGTGTAGGCAAGATGCGGCTACAGGCAGCTGCAGAAGGAGAGGGGGTGTACCGTTCTCTCCCCAAGTGCGGCTACAGGCAGCTGCAGAAGGAGAGGGGGTGTACCATTCTCTCCCCAAGTGCGGCTACAGGCAGCTGCAGAAGGAGAGGGGGTGTACCGTTCTCTCCCCAAGTGCAGCTGCAGGCCGTCACTGGTTCTGCAAGGGGAGGGGATAGGCAGCACCTGAGTGGCTACAGTCCGTTTCTGTTTTTGTGCGGCTACAGGCTGTCACTATTTTCGTGCGGTTACAGGCCGTCACGTTAGTTGCATGGCTACAGGCTGTCACTGGTTCCGTCCAGCTGAAGGCTGTCACATTAGTTGTGCAGCTACAGGCCGTCACTGGGGTGCTGCCTGGAACTGTAATTTCAGTCCCACCCCGAACCTGTTGAAGGCTGGTCTGGTGAGAGGGTAACGTACCTGGACTGCGGTGTTCCCGTCAGGTCTGTTCCGGGGAATAAGGGCGCAAGGCTGTAGGGGACATATGCCCATACTGCCCGGGTGGTGTGCGCGCCCTCAAAGCCCCTCCGTGGTTGCCTCCTGGGGAGTGTTGTCACGTCCCTGTGGTGTTCCATCACCACAGCCGGTATTTCAGGTATGGCATGGTGGGATGAAGAGGTTAAGAGAGCAGTGGAGGAAAAGAGGAAGAAGTGGCTATAGTCGGAATCCCGGCCGTTTGCGGGTGAGGTGTGGCTCGCACCTGTTTACAATGGTGCCACGTTTCCTCAACTTGCGATGTGAAACGGAAGCTATTTATGTACAAGGCATCACAAATTCGATAAATTCAGATGAATAAAACTTACACTTGTGTATTTTGATGGATGAATCAACAGTAATCTTATTATGCATAAAATATTTATACAGTAACACAGAAACATGGCACACATATTGTACAGTGTTGCTAAAAGATATTGTAGTCACTTTTAATGGTTTTTAGCGTAGTTTTAGGGTGGGTAATAATATCACAGTTATGGATATAAGATGATGAGCCTGAAAAAAGAAGAAATATGCCAATATCCAAAGTAAAAGAAATAATTCATGTAATTCTTGTGAGTGGCAATACACATCCATCTGGCCTAAAATAAATGTCCCAAGAGAGAATGAGGAGATTCAATGTCCCAAGAGAGAGAGAGAGAGAGAGAGAGAAGTAAGCAAGGCTGATAAGCGCCTCGTGGCGTCAACCGCCACATTTACCTTGTTTATACGACTTGATATTCAAGTTGTGGGAATGGCCAAGTTCCATCAGGTGGATATAAACTAAATAGGCTTAGAATTTGAGGTCTCAGAGGTGCATATGGCCTCCCAAAAGACTGAATTCACAGAAAGTACAAGCAAAGTTTTCTTAAAGGTAAGCAAACTACGTATCTAACCTAGGCCCCGATGATCCTTTACAGCAGGCAAGGGAGGGGGAAGAGGAAAATTTGTTCTTTTATGCTGATGTACTGGTGGAAGAGTTCAGTCGAAGCATGTAAACTTACGTATAGGTTCAGGTTACTGGAATCCAATTTAGTTTGTAATTACCCTGACCAAGGAAATAATAATGAAACAAAGTTATGCATAGTCATACAAACAGGCATACAAACACAGTCTCTCTCTCTCTCTCTCATATATATATATATATATATATATATATATATATATATATATATATATATATATATATATATATATATATATTATACAGAGCTATGTGATCCGCAGACATTCCTAAGGCAATAAACCTAAATTATTTATATTTGACCCTGACTTTCGCAGTACTTCTATCTATCTATCTATCTATTGCCAGACGCCTCAATCCCGTTTGGGGTGGCCACAAACAAATCGCCTCCAAGTCGCCCTGGCCCCCGCCATTTCACTGCCCTGCTCTCAACTCACACCCCCTCTCTCATATACCTCTCCACCCCATCCCTCCATCTCATCCTCGGCCTCCCCCTCCCTCTTCCCCCCTCCACCTCACTCACATACACTCTCTTCGTCAGTCTTTCACCCTCCATCCTCTCCACATGGCCAAACCACCTCAGTGTGTTCCTCATAACGCTTCCTATCACATCCACATCCACACCACAACGCTCCTTTATATCCTCATTCGTCAGCCTGTCTCTCCACGTGACTCCACAGGCTCCTCTTAAATAACTCATTTACTTACGGTACCTAAATATTTAACCAAACAATAAAGACAGCTATAGTTGCTACTGGATATTACATTAGTTTGCCAGGATCAAAAGGGGTTGGTGGGGTGAGTGACGAAACATTGTATGGGCGCTGGACCGACTCCAACTCAGTCATTACTAGTGCTAATCCTGTCTCTTGGATATGGAAAGAATGCATACTATACACGTATTCCCTCCGAGAACTGAACGGTGCAGACGAAGAGGAGGGGAGGATTTTATTCTTTAATATACTCGTGTATATAAATGAGTGAATGTATGAGCATATAAATAAATAAATAGATAAATAAATAAATATCTATATCCACATGCATTCCAGTTTTGATTTCATAAATGAGGTAAAGGAAAAAGATATATCTCCTAAATATCCACTCAACACAAAACAGGGCAGGGGAGACCATTCTATTTTGGTTGTATATTAAAAGTGTTCCTGCATGGATTAAGTAATTAGGAAGGGAGGCTGAAAATAGCAGCCAAGCAGGGGAAATAGGTGCCGGAAATGTAAAAGAAGTGATTACTCGGCGATCAAGTGAAAGTAATTACATAGGGGAAAGCAGGTGAATTAGTACACAGGTAGTACTCAGGTAGGGTACTTTCCTCATGACTTACAGTTTGTCCTATTCCCACTGGTACAGGAAGCTTCGTAGCATTTTTTTTTTTTTTTTTTGTAGCGATCTTTTCCACTTATTACTCGTTAATCTTCCGGTTCAATGACATATTTTGTATTCAGTTCATGCTGCCTTCAGACGATCTTGCTTAGGTTTGGAGAGACCATCTGTAGTGGCACAGTTACAAAGTTTTTATTAACCTTTTTCACGACTTTATGTTTCCAAGTAAAAAGGAAAAAAAACTCCGAAAGTAGCAAAAACACGGGAAAGCTACCTCAATAGACTGCAGACCTTAATATGTTGCTACGTGCAGTTCATATCTAATGCTGAAATAGTATACATTACATTAATACTGGGGAATATTAATGGGTATTGCTCCACATAAGTCTGTAAGAAAGAGGTGTTACGAAATCTGCTAAACCAACGAGATTAGGGCCAGCTCTTTCTACCCTGTCTTGCCTCATTGGATGTAGGTCAGTAGGAGGTAGATTAGATAAGTAGAGAGTGTGTAGATAGGTAGGGATAAGTACAGGGTAGGGAGGAAAGATGGAGGGATGAATGAGGAAAGGCTTGAGGGGGACGGGGGAGGAGGAAAGCGGGTAGAAAGGAGTGAGAATACCTTGGACCCAGTTCAAGTTGGTAAAAGAAATAAAGGAATATAGAAAGAGATTATGGAAGACAGTAAAGGAGGGAGAACTGCAAAGAAGGAATTATGACGAGAGGGAAGAATGCACAGGGAGAAAAATGAATATAAATACGTCTAAAATGAAGATGGAAGGGAGGAGAAACGCAAAAGACAAGAACAGTAAGAACAGAACATCAGGGAAGGTTAAGGGACGACGTATACAGAAGAAATGAAATGAATGGAAGGAAAAGAACGGATAGAAAAAAAAAAAAGGATAACCCCTTCTCACTGATGACTTTATGTCGTTGTCGTCTCCATACAATTATATACAACCGAGGGCAGACTCCTTGTAATGAGGTAGTTAAGAACGAGTATGTCTGACATCTGCTGGGAAAGTCTCTCCTATGCTGAGCGAAATCGTCTGAAGGTGGCAGAAATAAAAGTATAAAGCGCATTCGTCGACTACACACTTGTACCGGCATGAGCGTCAGTAGCATTAACATCTAATCGACTGACAGAAGAACGGAAGAAATGGCCCATATTTTCCGTGCGTGAACTAATGATAGTCAGTTTTCTATTACCTGACCGAATTGGGCCACTCCCACAACCTTAACACTAAGTTACAGCTGCACGAAATTTGATGAGTCTTAATTGTGGGATAGGAATGAGCCTTCTTGGTTACTCTTCTAACCGATCTTCCAGTCTGACTACACTTGGCCATCAATTGAACTGAAAGTGGTTAGGGATCTTCATCAGGTTAGAAAAATACGCGTATCAGCAACCAGTTAGCTCACTCATCAATTCAGGCCACTTCAGGTCCACTCACACTCTTTAGCTTTCGTATAATCTTAGGTGACTCACTCTCGGCCGTATAAATCGCTTGGCGATGGTTTGAACAGAATATTAGAATCGTTTGAAGTTAAGAGTTTTTCAAACTATGTGAAAATGATACCAATAATACCACTCATCCTCCCATGACTCATTCTCAGCTGAATAAAATATCTTGCATTAGCTGGTATAGAATATTAGCGTTTTGTTTACCATTAAAAGGTTAATTTTGGATCATTAGTTTCACCTCAGATCCCGACACATCCATGCAGTCAGTCAGGTAAGTTTAAGCTCGTTCGAAGCACCCAGTCCTTCCAGTTCGATGACGTACCATAATTATTGCATCCATGGCCGGGAGCCATCTGGGTGTGCCTTGCGCATTACGGAGGTTATTCTCTCGGGCATGGGAGCATACATTCCTTTCTCATATCCTCTGACTAATGAAAGAAGGCCTTGGTTCACGCTTGTTCTAATGCTGTCCGCAACAAGGAGAGGGCCTATAAAGGGTACCAGAGCCAACACACCCCTGAATCACATCTTTTATACGTTTCTGCCTGGAATCGTGCTAAGTCTGTTCTTCGCTCTGCTAAAAATAATTTCATCCACACTAAATGCTCTCAACTCTCTTGCTATGGACTAACGTCTTTTGTTCCTTTGATTTCTTCTTATCTTAGTGACAGGAAAATAAGAGTAAAAGTAGATGATGTATATTCGAATTTCCACTCAATTAACGCCGGCGTGCCGCAGGGATCAGTTCTGGCGCCAACCCTATTTCTGGTTCATATTAATGATCTCTTATCTGTCACTCACAATCCCATTCACTCATATGCAGATGGCTCAACACTGCATAGTTCATTCACACTCAGATATCCATTTACAAAGTCTAATATCTCTACCTCTCAACTCAGTACAGCCATCTCCATAAATCAAGATCTATCTACAATCAGTGAATGGGGACAAAACAACCTTGTCTCTTTTAATGCTAGTAAAACTAAATATATACAGTTTACTAATAGACAGATATTGCCAGATTCGTACATTACCATCAATGCTATTAATATTCCCATCTCCAAAAATATTGAAATTCTTGGTGTCTCACTTAACAGTGCCCTCAGCTGGACCTCTCATGTCAGATCACTTGCTAAAACCGCCTCAAAGAAACTTGGATTATTGTACAGAGTCCGTAACTTCTTCGCCGATGAGCAGTTAGCTATAATTTATAAGAGTCATGTGCACTCTCAGCTTGAATATTGCTCACCCATGTGGAATGGTTGAGGAGAGGTTGCATTAAGACAACTAGACAAAATTCAGAATAAAGCTGTTAGAATCATTAACAACCCTGCCGTTACATATAAACTACCTCCCCTGCAAGTAAGAAGGAATGTTGCCTCCCTTGCATTATTTTACAGATATTTTTTTGGCAAATGCTCAGACGAAGTTGCGTCCATGGTGCCACCTCTCCATGCCTTCCCTCGTGCTACACGGGCATCTCATGACTGGAATGTCACTCAGCCATATTGCAGAACTTCTGCCTATCAGAATTCTTTCATTCCCCGAACTGCATCTCTCTGGAACTCGCTTCCCCAGAGTTGTTTTCCTCCAAATTTAAACCTACAACTGTTCAAGTCTAACTGTTACAGATATTTTATGAACAGAGGACACCAGTAATCTGGTGTATGGATTATTTTTTTCCCCCCATTTGTTTTTCCTTCCTCCGTTCTGTTAAAAAAAAAAAAAAAAACTGGAGGCGCCATCTACCAGGCTTAAAATCTGTGGCCCAGGAGGACTATTATTAACCCAGTGAATCCTAGATCACATTTTTAATTTTATTCTTAATACCTCAAGACGATTTTATTTAACATACTAAAGATCTGTGGCAGTGAAAGTTAACTAAGATATTAATCCATTCACAGGGGTGACGAACGGTCAGTAACACTAGCAGCCAACAGAGAGCTATTTGGCATTTCTTTATTGCAGTGTGTCACCATATCCCGCCCCACACCACCACACATCCCCGCCAGTCCCTCTTTACTCACCAGTCTTCCAAACGACCTAACATAATCTTTCCAAAGCCACGAAGTGCAGATGTTGATACAAATAAACGTGAAATACAATTATGTCTGAGTTTCTTTCCTAACCTGAGCATGTCATCAAATAAATAACCGCAATCTTGTACAGTTACCCTCTTTTATTAACAGGCTTAAATATTAGCCGTAAAGAACAAGTCTGATTAGATGAGCATTCTGTGAAAATGCTCTGAATACATTATGGGTTAACTAATGACACCAGAATTTAAGAACAAACCAAAGAAAAGCCAGCGAACTCAGGCATTACCAAAAGCACCCCACATGGCCTCCCAAGCATTGGAGTACTGGATATGTTGGTACTCCACTATCTGTGTTAGTCATGAAGGCTCAGTCGTACCCTTAAGACAAACTCTTATATGAAAATCTGGTTGGAAAACTGAAAGCTCTGAAGTGCATTGAGAGCTGAAATAATGCTCAAAATGTCGTCTGTTGCGTTAAAAGAAATTGATTAGGTGAGACAGCCCAGATGCCGTAACTCTACCGGACAGCGCAAGCCTGAAGATTCCACTGTATTCGTCAATTAAATCTGGAATGCTGATCCTTCAAACTAATGATTCTACTACTACTACTACTAATGATGATGATGATGATGAAAATAATAATAACAATAAATTCCCAGCCCAAAAGCAGTCAAGATACAGAGAGATCCCAGCACCTACATCACTCCAAAATCTCCTGACGTAAAGGCTCGTGGCCAATGAAGTGCAATGTTATCGCACAATAGGACAAAATCAGCTCACGTTTAAGAACACTGTACGTAGAATGAATAAAATGTTAGTTTATGGAATACAGGAGTCTGCCACAACTCTCCATTCGGGGAAAAAATGGTTAAAGGGAAAAATCCAGGCAGAGGCGAACGGGAGAAGGCTGTGGTTTTAGACTGTTGGGGGTACTATCGATATTTTCACTGCCTTTTACTCTCATATAGAAAATGAAACTAAAGCTTTATTAATCCCCAAATACGCACATCATTGTTGAAAGACGTGATCTGGTACGAGTATGGCTGAACACAAAATGTGTTATGAGAAAAACGACCAGAAAAAATAATCGTTTTTTCTACAATTACAGCCAACGGAGAAGGTCCGATGAAGCTATGTGTTTGGCCAGGTTTATATATCTGTCTACCAGTCTGTCTGCCTGTCTGCCTGCCTATCTGTCTGCCTTTGTCTGCCTGCCTGTCTGTTAGCAAGATTATCGGAAAAAGTCAGCAGATTATCCTATCTTTTTATTTAGGTTTTGAATAAGCCATTCCGAACAAGCCCTTACAATCTGGGGAACGTTGTCGTTGGAAGCCAAGCAGGAAGAGTCAGCGGACAGTGACTAATTTTTCGCAGTTACCCATCCATTTTACTGCTTTTCTCTGAACAGAAAACCCACCCCGACTTAGTCTGTGGCGTCACAAAAGGTGCGCGGGGAAGTCATGCGAGCAGATCATCTCTGTCATTACACTTTGAGTTAGGTTAGGATGAAGTAATTCGATATTTACAGCATTCAGTAAAAAGTCAGAGCTACAAGGATAAAGATTCGGCCACCCATCATATCCGAGACAGAGACTCATCAATTTCGAAGCATTGTGACGAACAAGCAATAAACAGGAGGTTAGAGGTGGACTCCGTGGAGAGAGTGCATCAGTACATCACGTCTACACGATTATTTTATTTTCTGTTATCATACTTCAGAACCACAGGTGTCTAGTTATAAAGTGGACTGGCGTTTGAACCGATTGTGAGGCACAAGTGTTGTTGGCGTCACTTCATAAGCTGGTGGTTAGATTTTGCTGGATTTTCCCGCCATTGTCCTCCTGCCTGTGATCTCACCTTTTTTCCCGCTGCACCCTCAAAAGGTATGCCATTTGGCTTTTACTACTTCTGTACTCGTTTTACTGTAACTTGGCCCAAATTTCCATCTCTCCAATCTGAATGCTGAGATGTAGCATTAGATTAATGCAAGAATATGTAAGTCACAAGAAAGGGCTGTTGATAGGTAGCCACAGCGTTGTCCTTTTCTAGCAATGACCCATATGAATTAAGCGGCAAAATGAGGAAAATTTGGGCCAAGTTAAGATGAGAAAATTTGTATACTGCATGATGGTATGATAATCTAGGACGCTGTGGAAGGATGAGAGGTAATTGTCGCTTACAACAGAGGGACAGGCAGACAGTGGGACAGACATATAGAAGACAGATAGACGAAGGTTAAGGAGGCAGGAGAGGCGGGAAGAAGCGTGGCGTATTGATGAGAGTAGCTGACTTCATAGTACATTACAATATATTTGTGCCCTAACTTTAATAGCATATCTTCTTACGTATGATCGAGGTCCTTTGACAAGTTGTGAGCTAACACACACACACACACACACACACACACACACACACACACACACACACACAAGTATTCTAAGGTAGGACTTGATGGGGGGGAAGGAAGTGTGTGTGTGTGTGTGTGTGTGTGTGTGTGTGTGTGTGTGTGTGTGTAACACACTCTAACCAAGTCACACTCTAACCAAGCCAAGACTATGAATATTGTCCACTATACTCTTTTTACTCTAACTTGGCCTAAAACTCCCCTATTTCCGTCCTGAATGCTGAGTTGTAGCAATAGATGAACACTGGAAGATGATGCTGGTCACGAAGAAGTGCAGAGGCAAGGTTGTAGAGCCATAGCATTGTACTTTCTGCCACTGAACTACGTGAAATCAGCTGCAAAAGGACGAAAATCTGGGTCAAGTGTAAGTGAAAAGAATATATCTCCCGCAGTTTATATATAATGTTTTTTTACGAACATTTATATCAACAGTTACCTTTTTTTCCTTCATAATATATAAGAACGACGTCGAACCAAGTTTTTGAAAAGATCCAGGAATGTAAGAGTTCTCTGTGGTAAGAAATTAAGGAGAAAAGTGTTGTGGGTGTTGGCGGAGCATTGAGGTGAGATGTGCAGGCACACACACACACACACACACACACACACACACACACACACACACACACAATACTCTCTAATGGAACTTGCTAGTGGGAAAATGTGTGTATGTAACTGGTGGTGTGAGAGGTTGCCATGGTAACACACAGGCACCTCCCACTAGTCAACCAAAGACTTCCTTAGCGATATATTTTTGGACAAGGCTGATTAACATCCTTTTGTACGTTTTGTATGCAGATTATGGTAAAGCTTGAAGTATTTATACAGCACAGTAGGAGAGCAAGGTGTAATAAGCAAAATAAATAGCTAAGAAAGAGGTGCTAGGGAGTTGTAGAATGAGTTTATAGCTGTAATTTTTATCAGAGCGTTCCATTAAGTTTATGTATAGCTTATCAGACTTAACATGGCTGAGATCTTATATTTGCTGCTTATTTCTCATAGCATAATTACAGGCAGAAGAAGACGATAACACGGCTCTACATATGTCCAACAGCACTTTTTCGTGACTAGCATCATATTCTAATGTCAGGCTCTTGTTACAGCTCAGCATTCAAGATGGAGAGATGGCAATTTTAGGCCAAGTTAAAGTGAAGTTCTATATCCATTCCATAACACCCTTTCGTGACTATACCGGTCTTCCTCTAACACGGGCCAGATTTCCATCCTTGTGTAGGTCATTTTACTCATTTCACGTAGCCCAGTGCCAGGAAATGACAATGGTATGGCTCTACATCCTTTACATAGCACTTCTTCGTGACAAGCATCATGTTTTGGTGTTAATCTATTGGTAAAACTCAGCATTCAAGATGGAGAGATGGTAATTTTAGGTCCATTTAGGGAAAAGAGAGTATTGTTCTATATTCTAGTGTTAATGTATCCTTACAGCTCAGCATTTAAGGTGAGGAGATGGCAATATTAGACAAAGTGAAAGTGAATAGAGTATGGTAAACATCTAAGTATAATTTCTGACTTTGTTTGCTACGGTCCCTGATGCTTCCTCTACGATGGTTTTCTCTTATGCACTCAGGCTCCTAAGACCCAATCCCAGCTGAATAAAATCGTCTGGAGTCTAATAAATAAAAGTACTAGAGTTGTCACGATCATTGGAGGGTTAATATTTACAGCATGAACGCTCTCAGACACTTATAAATAGCTCACAGGTGCATAATAGCCTCTTGTATTAGCTTGAATAAAATACTAGAGTTACCCTGAAGATGAGAGGGCCTCCGTGCCCTCTAGTGGTTGTAGAAGTAGTTGGGTAAAGTTTCACACGAGTTTCTGGGCTGAACAAGCATGGCATTCCATTGGTCAGTCAGTGGTACTCGGACGATAAGAGGGTGAGGCTGCGTCGGCTCCGTCTCCTGATGTAAGTGTTAAATTTTACTGTTTTGGGGTTAAATTTCGCTGTTTTTGCCATTAAGATGATTCAGATAGGACACAGAGGTATCTTGCTGCCAACCAGGAAGTGTCATAGGTCAAATAGATTCAATAGATGAGGGCAATAGACGTCGTTTTGCTGGTTAGGGGGTAGTGATGGTGTGTAGGCTTCTCCTCTTTCTGCAAGTGTTTGGTTTTGCTGTTTTTGCCATTAAGGTGACTAAATTAGGACACGAGGATATCTTACGGTCAGCCAGGAACCGTTGTAGGCCAAAGAAATTGTAGAAAATAAGGGAAATGGATGTAATTTTAATAGTCGTGTATCGTCACCTATATTTATAGCCCTAATTGTCAAGTTATCTATAGCCAGACGCCTTAAACCCGTAAGGGGTGGCCACAAACCAATCGCCTCCATGTCGCCCTGTACACTGTCATTTCGCTGCCCTCCCCCCAACGTACACTCGCCTCTTGTATACCTCTCTACTCCATCCATCCATCCCATCCCCTTCACTATGCTCATTTTACTCAAACTTGGCCTAAATTGCAATCTCTTTATCTCGAATGCTGAGTTGTAACAATAGAATATTGTGCTAGTCACGAAAAAGTGCTGTTTCAAAGATGCAACTGAGACACGTGAAATAAGCTGCAAATGGACGAAAATTTGGGCCAAGTTAAGGTGAAAGGAGTAGAGTACAGAATCCTCCTTGATAACAAAAGTTTCCGGATTAAAAAGAACTAGAAAAACCATCATCATCATCATCATCATCATCATCATCACCACCTATCTACTGCTACTATCTACTGCCAGACGCCTCAATCATCATCATCATCATCATTATCATCATTAAATTTTTTCATACCTTCACTCTTAAAAACATGCGTACAGTTTGAGTTACACACTGGTATTCGCACACAGTAAATACGCGCACAGAGCACGCACACAAGTGCGCACACACTGAGAACGCACACTAACACGCACACATTGAATATGCACGCACTGAACACGCGCGCACTGAACACGCGCGCACTGAACACACACACAGTAAACACACACACACACACACACACACACACACACAGTAAACACACACACACACACACACACACAGTAAACACACACACACACACACACACACAGTAAACACACACACACACACACACACAGTAAACACACACACACACACACACACACAGTAAACACACACACACACACACACACACACACACACACACACAGTAAACACACACACACACACACACACACACATACACACACACACATACACACACACACACACACACACACACACACATACACACACACACATGCACACAGACACACACAGACACACACATACACACAGACACACGCACACACACAGACACACACACACACACACACACACACACACACACACACACACACACACACACACACACACACACACACACACACACACACACACACACACACACACACACACACACACACACACACACACACACACACACACACACACACACACACACACACACACACACACACACACACACACACACACACACACACACACACACACACACACACACACACACACTGAACACGCACACACTGAACACGCACACACTGAACACGCACACAATAAACACGCACACAATAAACACGCACACACTGAACACGTACACACTGAACACGCACAGTTTGACTAAGTACACACTGAACACACACAATTTGACTACGTACACACTTAGCACGTACACTCAGATGCACGCACACACCGATGCACGCACACGCTGCGGGATGTACGCACTAAACACGCGCACACGGAGCAGGCACACACTAATGCACGTACGTATTCATTCACGCAAACACTGATACAAGCACTGATCAGAGCACGCACGCACACTAATATACGCACACACTGATACACACAGGCACTGATACACACAGGCACTGATACACACAGGCACGGATACACACAGGCACTGATACACACAGGCACGGATACACACAAGCACTGATACACGCACACACTGATACACGCACACTCAGATACGAGCACATAGATACACGCACACAATGATGCACACACACAGGTTCACGCACATACTGATACACACACACAGGTTCACGCACATACTGATACACACACACACACACACACACACACACACACACACACACACACATACACACACACATACACACATACACACACACTGATGCATGGACTCAGTGATGCTCGGATATTTTAATGCTCACGCACGCACTCGCACACACACACACACACACACACACACACACACACACACACACACACACACACACACACACACACACACACACACACACACACACACACACACACACACACACGCACGCACGCACGCACACACACACACACACACACACACACACACACACACACACACACACACAGCCACTAAACAGGTGACGTGTCGGAGTGCGGGGATAAGGACAGACAGATAGGAAATATCTATATATCTATATCTATCTACATGTCTACTTTTGTCTATCTATACATATATATCTATCTATATATCTGTAATTGGAGAGAGAGAGAGAGAGAGAGAGAGAGAGAGAGCGGGGGGGGGGGCATGAGGCAAGTCAGGCGGAGAGGAGGAGGGTAGACTGTTGTTGTTCGTGTTCCTCCTCCAAATTCCCCTATTCGTCAACGCGATAGGATGGCCGGGGATACTGTAGAGATGGAAGGCAAAAGTGGCAGGAGATAAATTATATAAAATGGTGATCCCTGAACCTCACCTGTATTGAATCGTTCGTATCGTATCTTTTTTAAAGGATCTAACATGCTTGCATGCGTCGTCGGCCTTGGTCACATAATGGCGGCTCTCCACACTGCACAGCAGCCTCCCTATTCACTCCCTTATCCCTGAGATAACACACTATGACCTCGTCCCAGGCCTTTTCCGGTCTGCCTCTCGCAGCCCTACCTCCGACGTTCACACCTCTCTCTCCTCACCCAGTTGTCATCCTCCATCCTCTCCACATGTCCTAACCATCTCAATTTATCCCTCCTCATCACAACAATACACTTTTGTCCCATCCCGCCTCTTAATTCGTCAATAGTAAACCTAGCCTCTCCCCAAGCCCAGGCCTAGCATTTAAGTAAGAACTACACGTCCATCTAATCATTGTTATTTCTGTGCGAAATGTGTTGACTACGTAAACCTTGGTTAGGTAAAGATTCGTTTATTCCCCTGAACCAGAGTGACATTATTATTATTTTATTCTTATTGTTATCAAGCCATTTTATTCAGCTTACGAGCAGCCTCCCGTACTAAAGATTTTATTAGTACTGTATCTGACTCCTTCAGTTTGAAAAGTGTACCCTAAGCTGAATAAAATCATCAGGCTGTTGCAAGAATAAAATGAAAGACGTTTCTTGGCTGAATGGGTTAACACTAACATGATCATTTGCCCCGACATTATCCGATTTATTCACCATCTCTATAACTGACTGAGATTTTGGTAGTCATGGTCGGTGACAAGATGGGGATTTGACCATAACGGCTCTCAGGTTGGCTCTCATGACTGTACCGTTCACATATTTGCATAAGGATTGTGATTTACACCCTTCCTTGATCAGGGCATGCATTCTGACGTCGTGCGTTGTGTGAACTACGGGGGGAGGGGGGTGAAGATTGTCAGTAACCCCCCCTCCCCCAAGAAATTACTTAAAAGAAATAATGCGTGTACTCTATTGGATGACGTGGATGTGGACGTATTATAACTACATATTTACACGGTACGGCAATTCCACTATGACACGAGCTGTTGACAATGCTGGTGCTCTTGGGTCTAAAGAAGCTATTTTCTTTCGGTGACAGTCCTTACTAAAAAATGAGTTCATTATTCACACACCCGTCGGACATGGCAGATGATACAATAATCCTGGTTAACATGTTTATTTCGAAGGTGCCCTGAGGTTTATGAAAAGCCCCAAACACTCCTTGCTAATAAAATGGCCGATGGAAAATGTGTTAAATACCATTGTTAAATTTGCCAACATTTACAAACAACCACACTGATATATTTCCAGAGGTGGATTTTTGTGTTTTGGCGTCGTAGCAGTGGCTAATTGTACACACCATCTCTAAACTGTCAACCCCTCTATGCCCGCTACTCCAGTCCCCCTTCCCTACCCCCTCACCTCTTCCCTACCCTCTCATCTCTTCTCACCTCTTCCCTCTACCCCCTCAACATTTCCCTCTACCCCCTCAACATTTCCCTCTACCCCCTCAACATTTCCCTCTACCCCCTCACCTCTTCCCTCTACCCCCTCACCTCTTCCCTACTCACTCACCTCTTCCCTACCCCTTCACCTTTTCCCTCTACCTTCTCACCTCTTTCCTCTACCCCCCTCCCCTCTTCCCTACCCCCTCAGCTCTTCCCTACCCCCTCACCTCTTCCCTCTACCCCCTCACCTCTTCCCTCTACCCCCTCACGTCTTCTCTCTACCCCCTCACGTCTTCCCGCTACCCCCTCACGTCTTCCCGCTACCCCCTCACGTCTTCCCGCTACCCCCTCACCTCTTCCCTCTACCCCCTCACCTCATCCCTCTACCCCCACCTCTTCCCTACCCCCTCAGCTCTTCTTTCTACCCCCCCTCCCATCATCTCCCCGCTACCAGTCACACCTCCCCTACCCTCACACCTCTGCTCTCCACCTCTCAGGTTGAATTTTTCCATTGACACGAAGAAAGAAGAGGATTTTCGCACGACCAAGCAGGCAGAGGATATTTACACGGCCAGGCAAGCAAAGGATATTCACACCGACACGACAGACGACAGGAGTGGGAAATAATAGCTTTCTTCCCAAGTAAAAGGTATTTGAACCATTTTTAAACTTTTTTGAAATTTGAAATATTTTTTGATCTTTTCTCACATCGTACACTTAGTCATGCTTTTTGTTTATTGTTAAAAGATGTTTGAGTGATTTTCACACAAAATTCTCTCTCTCTCTCTCTCTCTCTCTCTCTCTCTCTCTCTCTCTCTCTCTCTCTCTCTCACGCAGATAAATTTTGCACGAGAGCACTGATAGCTGTGTGGTGGTTGTGATGGTGGTGATGTCAGCTGTGTTGGTGGTGGTGGTGTGTGGTTGTGATGGTGTGTTGTGGTGGTGGTGGTGGTAGTACGTGGTTGTGGTAGTGGTGATAGTGTTATGCTAGTGGTTGTGATGGAGTGTTGTGGTGGTGGTGGTGGTAGTGTGGGTGTGGTGATGGTACAGTATGGCTGTGAAGAACTTAAAGGAAGGATGTGTGGAATGGGAAGGAATTGGATGACAAGTTGGGGTTAGAAGACATTGACGTAAGTTTGCAATATAATGTTGATGTTATGGAAAATAAATCTCAGGGAAATGCGCTACGAAGCCTCCTATGCCACGCAGAATGCGGGACATAGGCTCAGCAGTAGCATATAGTGCGTACTTTGGCCTAATTGATATTTGCTCCACAGAAAACGATGGAAACGCCGGAGGACGAGATGTCAACCCTGGCCAGAGATGGCAACTGCAGGCGAGGGGGAAGGCGAAGCTGCAGCGCCAGAAGACAAGGTTGCAACCTCAGAAGACGAGATGGCAACCTCAGAAGACGAGATGGCAACCTCAGAAGACATGGCAACCTCAGAAGACATGGACCTCAGAAGACGAGATGGCAACCTCAGAAGACGAGATGGCTACCTCAGAAGACATGGCAATCTCAGAAGACGAGATGGCAACCTCAGAAGAAGGGGTGGCAACTACGGAAGAAATGGCAGCTGTAGACGACGAGATGGCCGCTCGAGAACATGGCAAGCCCTGCAGAGGAACTGGTGCAGCGTGTGTTGTAACTTGTACTGATAGGTGATGTGGTAGGGAGGGTAGCAGCAGCTGTGGCGGCACCTGTATAGCGTTACTCTGGTAGGCATTGCATTCCTTAGGCACCTTTGATGTTCCTGTATTTCCCCAGGCGATGCAGAGACGGCTGCGAGGGAGAGACGAGACGGCCGAGAGACCAGGGGAGATCGGAGAGCCTGCAGGGAGATCGGAGCGCCGGACAGGACAGGTGACAGGTTGTATTTTTCTTTGTATTTTCCTTTAGGGTGTGATTGTGTGTGCGTGATTTTTTTTTTTTTTTGCGTGTGTGTTTGTGTGTGTGTGTGTGTGTAGTTCCCAGCATACTAGGCTGGGTGTGGCAGGTAGGTGGGTCTGGGGAGGGAGGTGGGGTGGGGGGAGGCGGGAAAGGGGGGACTTCCTTCCACTTCCATCTTCCTCTCCGTCTGTCCTGTCTGCCTGTCCTCAGCGCAGCCGAACGTGCTGGGATGGTGTGTCTGTTTGTTAGTGTCTGTCTGCTTTAGTGCTTCTTTCTCTTCCCCACCTTTACTTTTTTATGCGCTTTTTCTTTTTCTGTCGTTCTAGAGTGAGCGTGATGGAGAGAGGGTAGAGGGGCGAGTAGGAGCGAGGGAGCGAGTTGGAGATAGACATAGGACCTACTACATAATATTAATTGCTAAAGGTATCTTGCCCGTATTTAACTGATATACTTTGATAATACTTGAAACATTTGCTCTAGTCCAATACTTTTGTGATATACTTTGAGATACTTATATTTTAATATATAAAATCTTCTGCCAGAGTAACCTAACAGCTGCTGCCATTGCTACTTGTATACTTTGTAAATGTATTGTAATTGTAAACTCTTGTAAAACATTAAAGATAATAAAAGAATCAGCTGTATATCAACTTTACTTTGCCCTTTATGGTATTACAAATTACTAAAATACAATATCACAGAAAAAGTAAAGTATGCAAAGAAAGCATACAATGATATACTCTCCCAAAGACATGGAACAGAGTACACAGTAGACTCCAGCACGTTAACTTGCTGGTATAAACTCTTGGGTATAAAAACCCACAATTCAACTTTGACTTTATACCAGTTCCACTGTCTCGAAAAATCCTAAGTCCAAAAAGCACTCCAATTTGGACTTAGGATTTTTTCTAGTGACTGGATCTGGTATAAGTCTTAAGGGCACCAAAACCATTACTTCGGACTTAGACTTTATACCCACCAGAGAAGTGGATATAAAGTCTAGGGATATAAAAGCCCTACTTCAACTTAGAAACTGTGACCAAAAGAGGGAGGGGGGGTACACCTAATTTATCTTAAAAAACTCTACGGATGTAAAACCCCTGTTTCAACTAGAAACTCTACGGATGTAAAACCCCTATTTCAACTTAGAATAATTTATGGGGTTTGGTATAAAATCTACGGATGAAAAACCCTTACTTCAACTTAGAATCTGACGGAGTTGTGAATAACTCTACGGATGTAAAACCCCTATTTCAACTTAGGATATTTTAGGGCTACTGTGTAAAATCTACGGATGCAAAACCCTTATTTCGGACTTAGACTGTGCAGACCCCTCCCCCAGGTACAGCAAAACCAGTCCTTTGGTCAGCTATGGTTTATTGATGGGTAACTACAGTATTTGTACAAGACCGACTAGCTTCATTACTTAGTGCAATTAGCACTGCCTTGACTAGCAGTAATAGCCTTATTTCGGCTGTTTATAATCCTCCAGAGTTATTTCCTCTGGTGCCTGCAGTTCATTCATGTTACTGCCAGACTTTATATATACTCTGGTGCTGAAGCTCCTGTACACTGGCCCTCCAGGTCATCTCGCTGGTTGGTAGTTTTCATAGTACTTCTTACCTTAGTGTTCTCCATTCAGGTTTTTTCCCATGTGTACTTAAGGTATCTTGATAAGGAAACCTGCAATGAGTGTACTGCAGACACACTGCATGTAAGTCTGACCAGCTATTGTATCCAGTGTAGGTAATGGTGTTCTTTACCCATGTCCTATTTCCGAGTAGATCCAGATACTCCTATGCATCCCTTCACTAGTGCTGTTATCAAAGTCTTCTTGCCATCCTGTCAGTGAAAGTTCTAAGTCTATTGTGCAGTTAGGTTTACCCCTTCGTCAAAGTCCCAATAAGGTACTGAAGTGGGTATACTGCACCTTTATCAGAGTTCATCAAGCCAGATCTAAAGACTATCAGTTCTCAAAGCAGCTAAGTTAAAGTACGAAGGCTTGATTGCCATAGGTAGTGCTAAGTTAATATGAAGGCTTGCATGCCATAGGTAGTGCTAAGTTAATATGAAGGCTTGAATGCCATAGGTAGTGCTAAGTTAATATGAAGGCTTGCATGCCATAGGTAGTGCTAAGTTAATATGAAGGCTTGGGGCCATAGGTAGTGCTAAGTTAATATGAAGGCTTGCATGCCATAGGTAGTGCTAAGTTAATATGAAGGCTTGCATGCCATAGGTAGTGCTAAGTTAATATGAAGGCTTGAATGCCATAGGTAGTGCTAAGTTAATATGAAGGCTTGGGGCCATAGGTAGTGCTAAGTTAATATGAAGGCTTCAATGCCATAGGTAGTGCTAAGTTAATATGAAGGCTTCAATGCCATAGGTAGTGCTAAGTTAATATGAAGGCTTCAATGCCATAGGTAGTGCTAAGTTAATATGAAGGCTTCAATGCCATAGGTAGTGCAAAGTTAAAAGCATGAAGGCTTGATTGCCATGGGTAGTGCTAAGTTAAAAATATGAAGACTTCAATGCCAGAGGTAATTGAAAGTTAATATGAAGGCTTGAATGGCTTAGGTAATGAAGGGAGGTGCGACTCACTGGGTACTGATTTACTATCCTTTGGTCCTATTCACCCCTATATAGTAACCATGTGGTAGGTAAGGTCCAGGGATAATAGGTAAAGTATCTGGATCTCATCTAATGGCTTGAATAAAATTACTATTATTTACTGCATGTGTATAGATAAGCTGGTCAGTTACAGTATTTGTACATGGTTAAGTGTCCTATTCAGATTAAATTTTCAAAGTAAAACATCAGTGGGAATTAAGCTTTGTCTCTGGATCCTAACTCTTCAATTCATACCATATTGTTGTTTGTTGTCAGCCTAAGTAGGTATTTAACAACACTAGTCCAGTCCTTTATTCCGGCAATCTTTACAAGGTGTTTTCCTCCATAGGAAAAAAAGCGTCAGCACCCGTAATCCTAACTAGTTGGTTCATTATTTCCAAGTGTCATTTATCCGATGCAAAGTCTTGTGTTTCCTCCAAGACCAAGGATCTTTCTGGCCAGGACAGGTTTCTCATCAGGTGAAAGGCGAAGAGAGGCAGTGTGTGGAGGTCCAGTTTTATTGTACCCATGTCATATAAAATCTGGCCAAAGTTCTTCAAAGTCTTATAATCCAGGACTTAAATGGGCATCTCTCTCGGCAGGGTGGCGAATTCTGATCGGCTGAGTGGCGAAGAGGCGAGTAATGGTGGTGTCATCGATGGAGTGGCTAAGACAGGCGAGGAGTGGAGATGTGGATGGAGTGAAGATGTGGATGGAGTGGCGAGAAGTGTGGCCTCTGGAATGTCGGTCTGGCTGCTGTCTTCCCACGCGACCACACCTGCGGGAGAAAGTCTGAGGAGATCACACTGCACAGGTACAAAGTTTGTTTTTAGTTATAATGTTTTCATCAGTGTCTGCTTGCTCCACCTGTACTGAAGTCAACTGGGGTTTAATATTCAAGGAGAAAGTGTTTAAACTGGGAAATTTTCAGAGTAAAAGGAAAGAAACAGTTATAATAGTCCTAGAGAGGTCCCTGGGGTGTGGTGAGGGGTGGGGTGAGGGGTGGGGTGAGGGGGGTGGGTTGGGGTGAAGGGGGTGGGGTGAGGGGGTGGGCTGGGGTGAGAGGGGGTGGGGTAAAAGGGGGGTGGGGTAAAGGGGTGGGGTAAAAAGGGGGTGGGGTAAAAGGAGGGTGGGGTAAAAGGGGGGTGGGGTAAAAGGGGGGTGGGGTAAAAGGGGGGTGGGGTAAAAGGGGGGTGGGGTAAAAGGGGGGTGAGGTAAAAGGGGGGTGAGGTAAAAGGGGGGTGAGGTAAAAGGGGGGTGAGGTAAAAGGGGGGAGTGGTGGGGTAAAAGAGGGGAGTGGTGGGGTGAGGGGGAGTGGTGGGGTAAAAGAGGGGAGTGGTGGGGTAAAAGAGGGGAGTGGTGGGGTGAGGGGGAGTGGGTGAGGGGGGAGTGGGTGAGGGGAGTGGGTGAGGGGGAGGGTGGGTAAGGGGGAGAGTGGGTGAGGGGGAGGGTGGGTGAGGGGGAGAGTGGGTGAAGGGGAGAGTCGGTGAGGGGGGTTGGAGGGGGAATGAGGGGGGTTGGAGGGGGAATGAGGGGGGTGGGAGGGGGAATGAGGGGGGTGGGAGGGGGAATGAGGGGGGTGGGAGGGGGAATGAGGGGGGTGGGAGGGGGAATGAGGGGGGTGGGAGGGGGAATGAGGGGTGGGAGGGGGAATGAGGGGTGGGAGGGGTAATGAGGGGTGGGAGGGGGAATGAGGGGTGGGAGGGGGATGAGGGGTGGGAGGGGGATGAGGGGTGGGAGGGGGATGAGGGATGGGAGGGGGATGAGGGATGGGAGGGGGATGAGGGGTGGGAGGGGGATGAGGGGAGGGGTGGGGTGGGGGGAGGGGTGGGGTGGGGTTAGGGGTGGGGTGGGGTTAGGGATGGGGTGGGGTTAGGGGTGGGGTGAGGGGTGGGGTGAGGGGTGGGGTGGGGTGAGGGGTGGGGTGGGGGGGAGGGGTGGGGTAGGGGGGAGGGGAGGGGAGGGTGAGGGGAGGGGAGGGAGGGTGGGGAAAAGGGGAGGGAGGTGTAAGGGGTGGGGGAGTAGGAAGAAGCCAGCAGCTAGACGAAAGAGGGAGAAGGGGAATAGGGAATAGAGCATTTCCATTCCAGTACTCAATAATACACAGTCCAACCCACCTACTATCCAATCCAGTCCGTCCCATCCCCACGATATTCAACCCAACCCAACCCAACCCCACGACATCCAACCCAGCCCAACCCAACCCCACGACATCCAACCCAACCCAAACGAACCCCACGACATCCAACCCAGCCCAACCCAACCCCACGACACCCAACCCAACCCAACCCCACGACACCCAACCCAACCCCACGACATCCATCCCAACCCAACCCCATGACAAACAACCCAAGCCAACCCAACCCCATGACAAACAACCCAAGCCAAGCCAACCCAGTCCAACCCCACGACATCCATCCCAACCCTCCACAACATCCAATTCTTCCTTCAGTATAAAGCCCTTTCAACCAACCCCACCTTATATAACCATCCCAACCCCACAACATCCAGACCAACCCCACACCAAATAGTTTTCAGGTATAAAGACAGAGGTAATTGAGGTATGATAGATTTCCAGATTTTATTAAACAAAAGTTTTATTTTGAGCTGGCTTCATCAGTAGAGTTGTCAACGATCAGTAAGGCTCTGGTGGGTAGGTGGGTGGCAGGTGGTAGGTGGGTAGGTGGGTGGCAGGTGGTAGGTGGGTGGCAGGTGGTAGGTGGGTTGCAGGTGGTAGGTGGGTTGCAGGTGGTAGGTGGGTTGCAGGTGGCAGGTGGGGAGGTGGGTGGCAGGTGGCAGGTGGACAGGTGGGCAGGTGACAGGTGGGCAGGTGACAGGTGGGCAGGTGACAGGTGGGCAGGTGACAGGTGGGCAGGTGACAGGTGGGCAGGTGGGCAGGTGACAGGTGGGCAGGTGGGCAGGTGGGCAGGTGGGCAGGTGATAGGTGGGCAGGTGATAGGTGGGCAGGTGATAGGTGGGCAGGTGATAGGTGGGCAGGTGGCAGGTGGGCAGGTGGCAGGTGGGCAGGTGGCAGGTGGGCAGGTGGCAGGTGGGCAGGTGGGCAGGTGGCAGGTGGGCAGGTGGCAGGTGGCAGGTGGCAGGTGGGCAGGTGGCAGGTGGGCAGGTGGCAGGTGGGCAGGTGGCAGGTGGGCAGGTGGCAGGTGGGTGGATGGCAGGTGGGTGGGTGGCAGGTGAGTGGATGTCAGGTGAGTGGATGTCAGGTGAGTGGATGTCAGGTGGGTGGGTGGCAGGTGGGTGGGTGGCAGGTGGCAGGTGGGTGGGTGGCAGGTGGGTGGGTGGCAGGTGGGTGGGTGGCAGGTGGGTGGGTGGCAGGTGGGTGGGTGGCAGGTGGGAGGCAGGTGGGTGGGTGGGTGGCTGGTTGTGGGTGGGTGGGTGGGTGGCTGGTTGTGGGTGGGTGGGTGGGTGGCGGGTTGTGGGTGGGTGGCGGGTTGTGGGTGGGTGGGTGGGTGGCTGGGTGTGGGTGGGTGGGAGGATGGCTGGTGTGGGGTGGGTGGGTGGGTGGCGGGTTGTGGGTGGGTGGGTGGGTGGCGGGTTGTGGGTGGGTGGGTGGGTGGAGGGTTGTGGGTGGGTGGGTGGGTGGCGGGTTGTGGGTGGGTGGGTGGGTGGCGGGTTGTGGGTGGGTGGGTGGGTGGGTGGGTGGCGGGTTGTGGGTGGGTGGGTGGCGGGTTGTAGGTGGGTGGGTGGCGGGTGGGTGGCGGGTTGTAGGTGGGTGGGTGGCGGGTGGGTGGCGGGTTGTAGGTGAGTGGCAGGTGGCATTTTTTTTTTTTAATGCGAGGAAGAAGGAACCAAAGGCCATGAGGGTGGCAGGTGTTAAGTGGCAGGTGGGTGGCAGGTGGGCGGCAGGTGGGCGGCAAGTGGGTGGCAGGTGGCAAGTGGGTGGCAGGTGGGCGGCAGGTGGGCGGCAAGTGGGTGGCAGGTGGCAAGTGGGTGGCAGGTGGCAAGTGGGTGGCAGGTGGCAAGTGGGTGGCAGGTGGCAAGTGGGTGGCAGGTGGCAGGTGGGCGGCAAGTGGGCGACAAGTGGGCGACAAGTGGACGACAGGTGGCAGGTAGGTGGTAGGTGGCAGGCGGGTGGTAGTTGGCATGTGGCAGGTGGTTAAGTTACATGTGGGTAGTAGGGTGGTGGCAGGTGGGTGGTGGATGGTGGCAGGTGGGTGGTGGCAGGTGGGTGGTGGGTGGTGGCAGGTGGGTGGTGGGTGGTGGCAGGTGGGTGGTGGGTGGTGGCAGGTGGGTGGTGGCAGGTGGGTGGTGGGTGGTGGCAGGTGGGTGGTGGGTGGTGGCAGGTGGGTGGTGGCAGGTGGGTGGTGGCAGGTGGGTGGTGGCAGGTGGGTGGTGGCAGGTGGGTGGTGGCAGGTGGGTGGTGGCAGGTGGGTGGTGGCAGGTGGGTGGTGGCAGGTGGGTGGTGGCAGGTGGGTGGTGGCAGGTGGGTGGTGGCAGGTGGGTGGTGGCAGGTGGGTGGTGGCAGGTGGGTGGTAGATGGGTGGCAGGTGGGTGGTAGATGGGTGGCAGGTGGGTGGTAGATGGGTGGCAGGTGGGTGGTAGATGGGTGGCAGGTGGGTGGTAGATGGGTGGCAGGTGGGTGGTAGATGGGTGGCAGGTGGTAGATGGGTGGCAGGTGGTAGATGGGTGGCAGGTGGTAGATGGGTGGCAGGTGGTAGATGGGTGGCAGGTGGTAGATGGGTGGCAGGTGACAGGTGGGTGGCATGTAGCAGGTGGTTAAGTTACATGTGGGTCGTTGGGTGGTGGCAGGTGAGTGGTGGAAGGTGGGTGGTGGGTGGCAGGTGGGTGGTGGGTGGCAGGTGGGTGGTGGATGGCAGGTGGGTGGTGGATGGCAGGTGGGTAGTGGATGGCGGGTGGGTAATTGGGTAGTGGATGGCGGGTGGGTAGTTGGGTAGTGGGTGGTGGGTGGGTGGTGGGTGGGTGGTGGGAGGGTAGTGGGTGGTGGGTGGTGGGTAGTGGGTGGTGGGTGGTGGGTGGTGGGTGGTGGGTGGCTGGAGGGTGGTGGGTGGGTGGCTGGAGGGTGGTGGGTGGGTGGTGGGTGGGTGGTGGGTGGGTGGTGGGTGGGTGGTGGGTGGGTGGTGGGTGGGTGGTGGGTGGGTGGCTGGAGGGTGGTGGGTGGCTGGAGGGTGGTGGGTGGCTGGAGGGTGGTGGGTGGCTGGAGGGTGGTGGGTGGTCGGTGGCTGGAGGGTGGTGGGTGGTCGGTGGCTGGAGGGTGGTGGGTGGTCGGTGGCTGGAGGGTGGTGGGTGGTCGGTGGCTGGAGGGTGGTGGGTGGTCGGTGGCTGGAGGGTGGTGGGTGGTCGGTGGCTGGAGGGTGGTGGGTGGCTGGAGGGTGGTGGGTGGTCGGTGGCTGGAGGGTGGAGGGTGGCTGGAGGGTGGTGGGTGGCTGGAGGGTGGTGGGTGGCTGGAGGGTGGTGGAGGGTGGTGGGTGGTGGAGGGTGGTGGGTGGTGGAGGGTGGTGGGTGGTGGTGGGTGGAGGGTGGTGGGTGGTGGGTGGCTGGAGGGTGGTGGGTGGCTGGAGGGTGGTGGGTGGCTGGAGGGTGGTGGAGGGTGGTGGGTGGTGGTGGGTGGTGGAGGGTGGTGGGTGGCTGGAGGGTGGTGGGTAGTGGGTGGCTGGAGGGTGGTGGGTGGCTGGAGGGTGGTGGGTGGCAGGTGGGTGGTGGGTGGCAGGTGGGTGGTGGATGGTGGGTGGCAGGTGGGTGGTGGATGGCAGGTGGGTAGTGGATGGCGGGTGGTGGGTGGGTGGGTGGCTGGTGGTGGGTGGGTGGGTGGCTGGTGGTGGGTGGGTGGGTGGCTGGTGGTGGGTGGGTGGGTGGCTGGTGGTGGGTGGGTGGGTGGCTGGTGGTGGGTGGGTGGGTGGCTGGTGGTGGGTGGGTGGGTGGGGTGGGTGGGTGGGTGGCTGGTGGTGGGTGGGTGGCTGGTGGTGGGTGGGTGGCTGGTGGTGGGTGGGTGGGTGGGTGGCTGGTGGTGGGTGGGTGGGTGGGTGGCTGGTGGTGGGTGGGTGGGTGGGTGGCTGTTGGTGGGTGGGTGGCTGGTGGTGGGTGGGTGGGTGGCTGGTGGTGGGTGGGTGGGTGGCTGGTGGTGGGTGGGTGGGTGGGTGGCTGGTGGTGGGTGGGTGGGTGGGTGGCTGGTGGTGGGTGGGTGGCTGGTGGTGGGTGGGGGGTGGGGGGATGGGGGGATGGGGGGTAGGTAGTGAGTAGTGGGCAGTAGGTAGTGGGTGGCAGGTGGGTGGTAGGTAGTGGGTGGCAGGTGGGTGGTAGGTAGTGGGTGGCAGGTGGGCGGTAGGTAGTGGGTGGCAAGTGGGTGGTAGGTAATGGGTAGGTGGTGGGTGGGTGGGTGGTGAGTGGTGGGTGGTGAGTGGTAGGTGGTGGGTGGGTGGGTGGGTGAGTGGTGAGTGGTAGGTGGTGAGTGGTAGGTGGTGAGTGGTAGGTGGTGGGTGGTAGGTGGTGGGTGGTAGGTGGTGGGTGGTGGGTGGTGGGTGGTGGGTGGTGGGTGGGTGGGTGGGTGGGTGGGTGGGGGAGTGGTGAGTGGTAGGTGGTGGGTGAGTGGTAGGTGGTGGGTGGGTGAGTGGTGAGTGGTAGGTGGTGGGTGAGTGGTAGGTGGTGGGTGAGTGGTAGGTGGTGGGTGAGTGGTAGGTGGTGGGTGAGTGGTAGGTGGTGGGTGGTAGGTGGTGAGTGGTAGGTGGTGGGTGGGTGGGTGGTGAGTGGTGGGTGGGTGGGTGGTGAGTGGTAGGTGGGTGGGTGGTGAGTGGTAGGTGGGTGGGTGGTGAGTGGGTGGTGGGTGGGTGGTGGGTGGGTGGTGAGTGGGTGGTGGGTGGGTGGTGGGTGGGTGGTGGGTGAGTGGTGAGTGGGTGGTGAGTGGGTGGTGGGTGGGTGGTGGGTGGGTGGTGGGTGGGTGGTGGGTGGGTGGGTGGTGGGTGGGTGGTGGGTGGTGGGTGGGTGGTGGGTGGTGAGTGGGTGGTGAGTGGGTGGTGAGTGGGTGGTGGGTGGTGGGTGGTGAGTGGGTGGTGGGTGGTGGGTGGGTGGTGGTTGGTGGGTGGGTGGTGGTTGGTGGGTGGGTGGTGGTTGGTGGGTGGGTGGTGGCAGGTAGGTGGGTGGTGGCAGGTAGGTGGGTGGTGGCAGGTAGGTGACAGATGGGCTGTAGGTGGTGGTGGAGGTGGGCTGTAGGTGGTGGTGGAGGTGGGCTGTAGGTGGTGGTGGAGGTGGGGTGTAGGTGGTGGTGGGGTGTAGGTGGTGGTGGGGTGTAGGTGGTGGTGGGCTGTAGGTGGTGGTGGGCTGTAGGTGGTGGTGGGCTGTAGGTGGTGGTGGGCTGTGGGTGGTGGTGGGCTGTGGGTGGGGGTGGGCTGTGGGTGGGGGTGGGCTGTGGGTGGTGGTGGGCTGTGGGTGGTGGTGGGCTGTGGGTGGTGGTGGGCTGTGGGTGGTGGTGGGCTGTGGGTGGTGGTGGGCTGTGGGTGGTGGTGGGCTGTGGGTGGTGGTGGGCTGTGGGTGGTGGTGGGCTGTGGGTGGTGGTGGGCTGTGGGTGGTGGTGGCAGGTGGCAGGTGGGTGGTGGTGAGTGGCAGGTTGCAGGTGGGTGGTGGTGAGTGGCAGGTTGCAGGTGGTTGTAGGTGGGTGGGGGAGGTGGGAGGTGGGAGGTGGGTGGTGGGTGGGTGGTGGGTGGGTGGTGGGTGGGTGGTGGGTGGGTGGTGGGTGGGGGGGTGGTGGGTGGTAGGTGGGTGGTAGGTGGGTGTTAGGTGGGTTGTAGGTGGGTGGTGGGTGGGTGGGTGGGTGGGTAGGTGGGTGGTAGTTGGGTGGTGGGTGGGTGGGTTGTAGGTGGGTGGTGGGTGGGTGGGTGGGTGGGTGGGTGGGTGGTGGGTGGGTGGTGGGTGGGTGGTGGGTGGGTGGGTGGTGGGTGGGTGGGTGGTGGGTGGGTGGGTGGTGGGTGGGTGGGTGGGTGGGTGGTGGGTGGGTGGGTGGGTGGTGGGTGGGTGGTGGGTGGGTGGTGGGTGGTGGGTGGTGGGTGGGTGGGGGGTGGGGGGTGGGTGGTGGGTGGGTGGTGGGGGGTGGGTGGGTGGTGGGTGGTGGGTGGTGGGTAGTAGGTGGCAGGTGGGTGGTGGGTAGTAGGTGGGTGGTGGGTGGTGGGTAGTAGGTGGGTGGTGGGTGGTGGGTAGTAGGTGGGTGGTGGGTGGTGGGTAGTAGGTGGGTGGTGGGTGGTGGGTAGTAGGTGGGTGGTGGGTGGTGGGTGGTAGGTGGGTAGCAGGTAGGTAGTGGGTGGCAGGTAGGTAGTGGGTGGCAGGTGGGCAGTGGGTGGCAGATGAGTAGTGGGTGGCAGATGGGTAGTGGGTGGCAGGTGGGTAGTGGGTGGCAGGTGGGTAAGGGGTGGCAGGTGGGTAGTGGGTGGCAGGTGGGTGGCGGGTAGCAGGTGGGTGGCGGGTGGCAGGTGGGTGGCGGGTGGCAGGTGGGTGGCGGGTGGCAGGTGGGTGGCGGGTGGCAGGTGGGTGGCGGGTGGCAGGTGGGTGGTGGGTGGGGGGTGGCAGGTGGGTGGTGGGTGGCATGTGGGTGGTGGGTGGCAGGTGGCATGTGGATGGCAGGTGGCATGTGGGTGGTGGGTGACAGGTGGCATGTGGGTGGTGGGTGACAGGTGGCATGTGGGTGGTGGGTGACAGGTGGCATGTGGGTGGTGGGTGACAGGTGGCATGTGGGTGGTGGGTGACAGGTGGCATGTGGGTGGTGGGTGACAGGTGGCATGTGGGTGGTGGGTGACAGGTGGCATGTGGGTGGTGGGTGACAGGTGGCATGTGGGTGGTGGGTGACAGGTGGCATGTGGGTGGTGGGTGACAGGTGGCATGTGGGTGGTGGGTGACAGGTGGCATGTGGGTGGTGGGTGACAGGTGGCATGTGGGTGGTGGGTGACAGGTGGTGGGTGACAGGTGGTGGGTGACAGGTGGTGGGTGACAGGTGGCAACTTTACTGATCTACCAGATGTCCCGCCGACATGTCGTAAAATTACCCCCGCTATTACCAATACACCAGTCCTGTATGAGACAGCCCTAGCATGTATTCAATATGGACGGTAGGTGTTAGCGCCGAAGTGGTGACATGTAGAGGTGTGCGGTATGAAGGACTACTGGGCCTTGAAAGCAGGCTGTGAAGCCTATGCCCAGAGCAGGACACATTAAAGAAAAAAAAAAAAAAAAGTGGTGAGTGGCAGGTGGTGAGTGGCAGGTGGTGAGTGGCAGGTGGTGAGTGGCAGGTGGTGAGTGGCAGGTGGTGAGTGGCAGGTGGCATGTGGCAGGTGCGTGGTAGGTGGATGGTGGATGAGTAGGTGGTAGTCATGCTGGTGGTAGGTGGGAGGTGGGTAGTGGTTGGGAGGTGGGTAGTGGTTGGCAGGTGGGAGGTGGGTAGTGGTTGGCAGGTGGGAGGTGGGTAGTGGTTGGCAGGTGGGAGGTGGGTAGTGGTTGGCAGGTGGGAGGTGGGTAGTGGTTGGCAGGTGGGTAGTGGTTGGCAGGTGGGAGGTGGGAGGTGGGAGGTGGGTGGTGGGAGGTGGGTGGTGGGAGGTGGCAGGTGGGTGGTGGGAGGTGGCAGGTGGGTGGTGGGAGGTGGCAGGTGGGTGGTGGGAGGTGGCAGGTGGTTGGTGGGATGTGGCAGGTGGTTGGTGGGATGTGGCAGGTGGGTGGTGAGAGGCAGGTGGGTGGTAAGTGGCAGGTGGGTGGTAAGTGGCAGGTGGGTGATAAGTGGCAGGTGGGTGATAAGTGGCAGGTGGGTGATAAGTGGCAGGTGGGTGATAAGTGGCAGGTGGTAAGTGGCAGGTGGTAAGTGGCAGGTGGAGGGTAGGAAGCTGAAAATAATTCAATACATGGTATAAATTATCAAACATTTCACAGAGTTGTCTCTCCGTGGGCGTAAAGCTTAACCGGACCAACTGAATCAGTAATTATAATGACAGTCAGTTAACGTATACAAGTACTAGGCCTGTACTAACAAAGGTACTGACTGACTAACTGGTAAAACGAATACTGACAGGAAGTGAAGACTGAGGATGTGGTCTACCTGAATCAGCTAAATGTATGGACTGACTGGCTTTGGGTGTGGACTGAGTGTGTGGAATGAGGGTGTGGATTAACTGATTAACTCAAACGACTGGACGATGGAGTCTGGATTAACTGAACTGGACGGGAGTGGACTGAGTATGTGGACTGAACTGGACAATTGTGGGTGTGGATTAACTGGACTGAACTGGGGTGGACTGTGGATGTGGACTGACAGGCTGGACTGGACTGGGGGTGTGGACTGACTGACTGGATTGGACTGGGAGTGTGGACTGACTGACTGGATTGGACTGGGGGTGTGGACTGACTGACTGGATTGGACTGGGGGTGTGGACTGACTGACTGGATTGGACTGGGGGTGTGGACTGACTGGGCTGGACTGGGGGTGTGGACTGACGGGGCTGGACTGGGATGTGAACTGACTGACTGGACTGGACTGAACTGGGGTATGAACTGATTGACTGGACTGGACTGGGGTGTGGACTGACTGGGCTGGACTAGATTGTGTGTGTGGGTGCGGACTGGACTCGACTGTGGGTGTGGACTGTGGGTGTGGACTGGACTGAATTGGGGGTGTGGACTGACTGACTGGACTGGACTGTGGGTGTCGACTGACTGGCTGGACTGGACTGGAAGAGACTGTGGGTGTGGAATGACTGGACTGAACTGTGAACTGACTGGCTAGCTGGACTGAATGTGGATTGGACTAGACTGTGGCTGTGGACTGACTCGACTGGACTGTGCACTAAGTAGACTGGACTGTGCACTAAGTAGACTGGACTGTGCACTAACTGCATTGGACTGTGGACTGTCTGGATTTGCTGACTATTGACAAATGACTGAAAGATTAAAATGACTGATGCTGACTGACTGATGCTGACTGACTGATGCTGACTGACTGATGCTGACTGACTGATGCTGACTGACTGATGCTGACTGACTGATGCTGACTGACTGATGCTGACTGACTGATGCTGACTGACTGATGCTGCTAGGATGTGGACTGTGACGGTATGGACTAAGTGACTGTGTGAACTGAATGACATTGTGTGAACTGAGTGACTGTGGGCTGAATGACAGGGTGTGGACTGAGTGACGGTGTGTGTACTGTGACAGGGTGTGGACTGTGAAAGGGTGTGGACTGAGTGAGGGTGTGGACTGACAGGGTGTGGACTGACAGGGTGTGGACTGACAGGGTGTGGACTGACAGGGTGTGGACTGACAGGGTGTGGACTGACAGGGTGTGGACTGACAGGGTGTGGACTGACAGAGTGTGGACTGATTGACACTGGGCATAGACTGACGATCTGACAGTGAAAATTAACTGGGGAGTCTGATTGGCTAAGGGGTTGGACTGATAGATCATAAGACTGGACTGAAAGGGGTTTACAAGGCTGTGGACTGAATCAGTAAAGGTATGTAGTGATGAAGGCTGTGGACTGAATCAGTAAAGGTATGTACAGTAGTGATGAAGGCTGTGGACTGAATCAGTAAAGGTATGTAGTACGAATGGAGGATGTGGACTGAATCAGTAAGGGTTTGTGGTGATAGTGGGTGTGGACTACCTGAGTTTTTGAAGGTGGGGACTGTCCATGGGTGCAGGACGACTGACAGGTTGTGGGTGTGAGTCACTGACGTGTTTATTGATTGAACTGACCTACTACCAATGACTGACTGATGATGAGAACTAACATAGGGTGTGGACACGCGGGTCAGTCAGGCTGAGGACTGACTGGGTCAGTAGGGCTGTGGACTGACTGGATCAATAGGGCTGTGGACTGACTGGATCAATAGGGCTGTGGACTGACTGGATCAATAGGGCTGTGGACTGACTGGATCAATAGGGCTGTGGACTGACTGGATCAATAGGGCTGTGGACTGACTGGGTTAGTAGGACTGTGGACTGACTGGGTCAGTAGGGCTGTGGACTGACTGGGTCAGTAGGGCTGTGGACTGACTGGGTCAGTAGGGTTGTGGACTGACTGGGTCAGTAGGGTTGTGGACTGACTGGGTCAGTAGGGCTGTGGACTGATTAAAGCTGTAGACTGACAGACAGTAAGGGTTTGGAGTACTGGAGAGTGTGGGGTGAATCATGAAGGGCTTGGAGTGATGGATGTGCACTGAATCAGTAAGGGTTTGAAGTGATAAAGTGTGTGGACAGACTAGAGTGAATGTGATCGACTAGAATGTAGACTGACTAGCTGTGCCGACTGCTGATCAGCGAGTCAATTGGTTAAAGGTACTGAGAGGCGGAATCAGTGACTGGAGTGACTGGGCCTGTGACTGCCTGACTGACTGGAGGTCTAACAAAGCGGGAAGATGGTTAAGTAATCAGGACGGGGCGTGATATGAATTTATAAATGGCCAGTGATGAGGCAGGACTTAGCTAACCAACTGACAAGAGAGGCAAACAGTCTGAGTTATTAAGAAAAAGGCACAAAGGTGTAAGCGAGGCCAAAATGATGTTCACTTATTTATAAAACACCTTTAATTCATGTGATCAGCCTGCATTTCACAATATAGTGTAGTCAGCAACGATACAGAAAAGCCAGGCATTCATTACGTTTCAAGAAGTAAATAATATGGGTCATGTCTACACCTTGGCGCTCTTTTAAAATGATACGACCTTATGACAGAACTGACGACGACTAAGGGGTGACAAAAGACTAGATATGATTAACTGAAGGCCGAGTGTTTGGAGGTAAACCGAGTCATGAACTAAATTTACTATATCCTGACTAACGACTGATTGGTGTTAAGTCAACTAAAATATTGTGAGGTTCAAAGTCCTCGTACATTACCGGATAAGGACGGTGAGGATACTTCTGGGTAGGCAGCGCATCCTCGGAGGGGTAAATTCAAGACGAGGTATCAATGACACCGAGCAGTATGTTGAAGTGGTACAAGTAGGATGATTTCCCTCCTGTAATTGCCATATAAAATTAGCAGGACTGACAACAGTGTATTCGTTATTTCTGACTGTCTCTTTGTTGAAAATATCCACACTTATTTTATCGTCAAATATGTTTTTACATTATTTTGGCTTTGTCACTGTACTAGATATTTTGTCCTTGTTATACTGTCTCATCGTACGTAGTGTTTTGCGAAGTACTTACCTAATATTCCCTTCAGATGAGGTTCTTTGTTGAGGTCCCTCCCACGGTCGCTGTCAGCATCATCTCCCACGGTCGCTGTCAGCATCATCTCCCACGGTCGCTGTCAGCATCACCAGTGTCCCTCTACCATCGGCTTCTCTCCAGCATCCCAGCCTTCACTCCACCTGCCAAGTAGGTATCTTATTTATTTCTACAGTTCATTCGTCAATTTAGGAGATTTTTTTTTTTTTTTTTTTTTTGCTGCCATATTACGTAGCTCAGACAGACTACGACAATACTAGGGTGTTCCACATCCATAGCACTTTTTCGTAACTGGCACAAAGTTCTGTGTTAATTATGCCACAACTTATCAGTCAAGACGGGGATTCAATTTTGAGCCAAACTGAAATTAATGTATCGTCTCCAAAAATAAGCATGTCAGATGCAGCCATTCATTATGTCAGCTGGATTCCAACATTTTTCTAATACATTAAAAACTACAAATTCAAGAAACTAGCAATTTAGTTTAAAGGTAGCAGTGGAAATTTGACAAGCAAAATCTTCCTAAATAACTGCAATGTAACAAACAAGAACATTGAAAATGCTCTTTATGGCGAGGCTTTCCAGTTCTTTAATAACTGTACTGAAACTATATCTTATTTAACTCAGAATAATTTCAAGGCCGAGACATGTAAGTATTTCGGAGACGAAACTAAATTGCTGATCAACGTATGCAACGGTATAATCATTATATTAAAAAGTATAATCAGTCATATGCCATACCTGTATCAAAAGTCATAACTAAACTGTACCTGGCGTGATGAAATGCCAACACTGCTCCTCCATCCCGGTTCAGTTATCCACTCATTTAATCTCCGACCTCTTGTGTCATAGGCATGATTTCTTGTATTCTTTGCTCATCTCGTCCTCTGGCTTCCTCTTGTAGTACCTTCTGTGCTGTTCTGGCCACCTCAGTAAGTGCACTTCTGCTCACACGTCCCTCCCTGTAATACCAGTGTCGGTGAATAGACAGATCTAGTCCGATAAGCTATTTCAGAGTTATTTCATCTGCTACATAAACTATTTTTCCCATAATCATTCGCCATCTATAACTGGACATGGATGTTATAGTTACACATGCAGATATTTTAAAAGTTTAAGGGTAGCAAGTATAAGCAGATTTATCATACAGCAAATTTATCTTACCACTGCAGCATCTGAACCTTCCGCCGGCCACACAGCTTCCGCCCATGACGACGACAACTGCCCACATCGCAGCTTCCGCCTCTTCCCCAACGTGGTAGGTATGCCGTCTGCATCCCTGTGGAACATGAACACTGCTGCATCATTTCTTCTAAGTTTTATGATCAGTTATTTTATGGGAATGTTCTTTACAGTATTACGCAATGCACTTTTAAAGGTTAAATGCTGGTAAAAGATATGTGGTCTTTAACATACTCATGTGCAGACAGATAGAACTTTTGATAGCATGTTACACCTCCAAGGACGTGAATTGTTTTTGTTTAGTAGTATTTTCACAATTATTCTCTCTGGTTTGCTTAGTGTTTGGTAGCTGTGTCAAGTTGAAGGTACAAGCTAGCAATCTTATGAACAAACTTTAGCACAAGACTGAAAACTTAAATTATTTCTTACCATTGCAGCTGCTGTTGACGTATTTGTTGCACTTCCACACCAGCACTGCAGCTCCACTTCGACGCTGCAGTCCCACGCTGACGCTGCACGCAACGCCGACACAGTAGGCCCCAACGACGA
>NC_137027.1:457500-476606 GCF_032717465.1 Coenobita brevimanus | reverse complement strand
CAACTTTACTTGATCTACTCAGATGTCCCGCCTGACATGTCGTAAAATTACCCCCGCTATTACCAATACACCAGTCCTGTATGAGACAGCCCTAGCATGTATTCAATATGGACGGTAGGTGTTAGCGCCGAAGTGGTGACATGTAGAGGTGTGCGGTATGAAGGACTACTGGGCCTTGAAAGCAGGCTGTGAAGCCTATTTGCCCAGAGCAGGACACATTAAAGAAAAAAAAAAAAAAAAAGTGGTGAGTGGCAGGTGGTGAAGGTGGCAGGTGGTGAGGGTGGCAGGTGGGTGAGTGGTGCAGGTGGTGGAGTGGCAGGTGGTGAGTGGCAGGTGGCATGTGGCAGGTGCGTGGTAGGTGGATGGTGGATGAGTAGGTGGTAGTCATGCTGGTGGTAGGTGGGAGGTGGGTAGTGGTTGGGAGGTGGGTAGTGGTTGGCAGGTGGGAGGTGGGTAGTGGTTGGCAGGTGGGAGGTGGGTAGTGGTTGGCAGGTGGGAGGTGGGTAGTGGTTGGCAGGTGGGAGGTGGGTAGTGGTTGGCAGGTGGGTAGTGGTTGGCAGGTGGGAGGTGGGAGGTGGGAGGTGGGTGGTGGGAGGTGGGAGGTGGGTGGTGGGAGGTGGCAGGTGGGTGGTGGGAGGTGGCAGGTGGGTGGTGGGATGTGGCAGGTGGGTGGTGGGATGTGGCAGGTGGGTGGTGGGATGTGGCAGGTGGTTGGTGGGAGGTGGCAGGTGGGTGGTAAGTGGCAGGTGGGTGGTAAGTGGCAGGTGGGTGGTAAGTGGCAGGTGGGTGATAAGTGGCAGGTGGGTGATAAGTGGCAGGTGGGTGATAAGTGGCAGGTGGGTGATAAGTGGCAGGTGGTAAGTGGCAGGTGGTAAGTGGCAGGTGGAGGGTAGGAAGCTGAAAATAATTCAATACATGGTATAAATTATCAAACATTTCACAGAGTTGTCTCTCCGTGGGCGTAAAGCTTAACCGGACCAACTGAATCAGTAATTATAATGACAGTCAGTTAACGTATACAAGTACTAGGCCTGTACTAACAAAGGTACTGACTGACTAACTGGTAAAACGAATACTGACAGGAAGTGAAGACTGAGGATGTGGTCTACCTGAATCAGCTAAATGTATGGACTGACTGGCTTTGGGTGTGGACTGAGTGTGTGGAATGAGGGTGTGGATTAACTGATTAACTCAAACGACTGGACGATGGGTCTGGATTAACTGAACTGGACGGGAGTGGACTGAGTATGTGGACTGAACTGGACAATTGTGGGTGTGGATTAACTGGACTGAACTGGGGTGGACTGTGGATGTGGACTGACAGGCTGGACTGGACTGGGGGTGTGGACTGACTGACTGGATTGGACTGGGAGTGTGGACTGACTGACTGGATTGGACTGGGGGTGTGGACTGACTGACTGGATTGGACTGGGGGTGTGGACTGACTGACTGGATTGGACTGGGGGTGTGGACTGACTGGGCTGGACTGGGGGTGTGGACTGACGGGGCTGGACTGGGATGTGAACTGACTGACTGGACTGGACTGAACTGGGGTATGAACTGATTGACTGGACTGGACTGGGGTGTGGACTGACTGGGCTGGACTAGATTGTGTGTGTGGGTGCGGACTGGACTCGACTGTGGGTGTGGACTGTGGGTGTGGACTGGACTGAATTGGGGGTGTGGACTGACTGACTGGACTGGACTGTGGGTGTCGACTGACTGGCTGGACTGGACTGGAAGAGACTGTGGGTGTGGAATGACTGGACTGAACTGTGAACTGACTGGCTAGCTGGACTGAATGTGGATTGGACTAGACTGTGGCTGTGGACTGACTCGACTGGACTGTGCACTAAGTAGACTGGACTGTGCACTAAGTAGACTGGACTGTGCACTAACTGCATTGGACTGTGGACTGTCTGGATTTGCTGACTATTGACAAATGACTGAAAGATTAAAATGACTGATGCTGACTGACTGATGCTGACTGACTGATGCTGACTGACTGATGCTGACTGACTGATGCTGACTGACTGATGCTGACTGACTGATGCTGACTGACTGATGCTGACTGACTGATGCTGACTGACTGATGCTGCTAGGATGTGGACTGTGACGGTATGGACTAAGTGACTGTGTGAACTGAATGACATTGTGTGAACTGAGTGACTGTGGGCTGAATGACAGGGTGTGGACTGAGTGACGGTGTGTGTACTGTGACAGGGTGTGGACTGTGAAAGGGTGTGGACTGAGTGAGGGTGTGGACTGACAGGGTGTGGACTGACAGGGTGTGGACTGACAGGGTGTGGACTGACAGGGTGTGGACTGACAGGGTGTGGACTGACAGGGTGTGGACTGACAGGGTGTGGACTGACAGAGTGTGGACTGATTGACACTGGGCATAGACTGACGATCTGACAGTGAAAATTAACTGGGGAGTCTGATTGGCTAAGGGGTTGGACTGATAGATCATAAGACTGGACTGAAAGGGGTTTACAAGGCTGTGGACTGAATCAGTAAAGGTATGTAGTGATGAAGGCTGTGGACTGAATCAGTAAAGGTATGTACAGTAGTGATGAAGGCTGTGGACTGAATCAGTAAAGGTATGTAGTACGAATGGAGGATGTGGACTGAATCAGTAAGGGTTTGTGGTGATAGTGGGTGTGGACTACCTGAGTTTTTGAAGGTGGGGACTGTCCATGGGTGCAGGACGACTGACAGGTTGTGGGTGTGAGTCACTGACGTGTTTATTGATTGAACTGACCTACTACCAATGACTGACTGATGATGAGAACTAACATAGGGTGTGGACACGCGGGTCAGTCAGGCTGAGGACTGACTGGGTCAGTAGGGCTGTGGACTGACTGGGTCAGTAGGGCTGTGGACTGACTGGATCAGTAGGGCTGTGGACTGACTGGATCAGTAGGGCTGTGGACTGACTGGATCAGTAGGGCTGTGGACTGACTGGGTCAGTAGGGCTGTGGACTGACTGGGTCAGTAGGGCTGTGGACTGACTGGGTCAGTAGGGCTGTGGACTGACTGGGTCAGTAGGGTTGTGGACTGACTGGGTCAGTAGGGTTGTGGACTGACTGGGTCAGTAGGGCTGTGGACTGATTAAAGCTGTAGACTGACAGACAGTAAGGGTTTGGAGTACTGGAGAGTGTGGGGTGAATCATGAAGGGCTTGGAGTGATGGATGTGCACTGAATCAGTAAGGGTTTGAAGTGATAAAGTGTGTGGACAGACTAGAGTGAATGTGATCGACTAGAATGTAGACTGACTAGCTGTGCCGACTGCTGATCAGCGAGTCAATTGGTTAAAGGTACTGAGAGGCGGAATCAGTGACTGGAGTGACTGGGCCTGTGACTGCCTGACTGACTGGAGGTCTAACAAAGCGGGAAGATGGTTAAGTAATCAGGACGGGGCGTGATATGAATTTATAAATGGCCAGTGATGAGGCAGGACTTAGCTAACCAACTGACAAGAGAGGCAAACAGTCTGAGTTATTAAGAAAAAGGCACAAAGGTGTAAGCGAGGCCAAAATGATGTTCACTTATTTATAAAACACCTTTAATTCATGTGATCAGCCTGCATTTCACAATATAGTGTAGTCAGCAACGATACAGAAAAGCCAGGCATTCATTACGTTTCAAGAAGTAAATAATATGGGTCATGTCTACACCTTGGCGCTCTTTTAAAATGATACGACCTTATGACAGAACTGACGACGACTAAGGGGTGACCAAAGCCTAGATATGATTAACTGAAGGCCGAGTGTTTGGAGGTAAACCGAGTCATGAACTAAATTTACTATATCCTGACTAACGACTGATTGGTGTTAAGTCAACTAAAATATTGTGAGGTTCAAAGTCCTCGTACATTACCGGATAAGGACGGTGAGGATACTTCTGGGTAGGCAGCGCATCCTCGGAGGGGTAAATTCAAGACGAGGTATCAATGACACCGAGCAGTATGTTGAAGTGGTACAAGTTGGATGATTTCCCTCCTGTAATTGCCATATAAAATTAGCAGGACTGACAACAGTGTATTCGTTATTTCTGACTGTCTCTTTGTTGAAAATATCCACACTTATTTTATCGTCAAATATGTTTTTACATTATTTTGGCTTTGTCACTGTACTAGATATTTTGTCCTTGTTATACTGTCTCATCGTACGTAGTGTTTTGCGAAGTACTTACCTAATATTCCCTTCAGATGAGGTTCTTTGTTGAGGTCCCTCCCACGGTCGCTGTCAGCATCATCTCCCACGGTCGCTGTCAGCATCATCTCCCACGGTCGCTGTCAGCATCACCAGTGTCCCTCTACCATCGGCTTCTCTCCAGCATCCCAGCCTTCACTCCACCTGCCAAGTAGGTATCTTATTTATTTCTACAGTTCATTCGTCAATTTAGATTTTTTTTTTTTTTTTTTTTTGCTGCCATATTACGTAGCTCAGACAGACTACGACAATACTAGGGTGTTCCACATCCATAGCACTTTTTCGTAACTGGCACAAAGTTCTGTGTTAATTATGCCACAACTTATCAGTCAAGACGGGTATTCAATTTTGAGCCAAACTGAAATTAATGTATCGTCTCCAAAAATAAGCATGTCAGATGCAGCCATTCATTATGTCAGCTGGATTCCAACATTTTTCTAATACATTAAAAACTACAAATTCAAGAAACTAGCAATTTAGTTTAAAGGTAGCAGTGGAAATTTGACAAGCAATATCTTCCTAAATAACTGCAATGTAACAAACAAGAACATTGAAAATGCTCTTTATGGCGAGGCTTTCCAGTTCTTTAATAACTGTACTGAAACTATATCTTATTTAACTCAGAATAATTTCAAGGCCGAGACATGTAAGTATTTCGGAGACGAAACTAAATTGCTGATCAACGTATGCAACGGTATAATCATTATATTAAAAAGTATAATCAGTCATATGCCATACCTGTATCAAAAGTCATAACTAAACTGTACCTGGCGTGATGAAATGCCAACACTGCTCTGGCATCCCGGTTCAGTTATCCACTCATTTAATCTCCGACCTCTTGTGTCATAGGCATGATTTCTTGTATTCTTTGCTCATCTCGTCCTCTGGCTTCCTCTTGTAGTACCTTCTGTGCTGTTCTGGCCACCTCAGTAAGTGCACTTCTGCTCACACGTCCCTCCCTGTAATACCAGTGTCGGTGAATAGACAGATCTAGTCCGATAAGCTATTTCAGAGTTATTTCATCTGCTACATAAACTATTTTTTCCCATAATCATTCGCCATCTATAACTGGACATGGATGTTATAGTTACACATGCAGATATTTTAAAAGTTTAAGGGTAGCAAGTATAAGCAGATTTATCATACAGCAAATTTATCTTACCACTGCAGCATCTGAACCTTCCGCCGGCCACACAGCTTCCGCCCATGACGACGACAACTGCCCACATCGCAGCTTCCGCCTCTTCCCCAACGTGGTAGGTATGCCGTCTGCATCCCTGTGGAACATGAACACTGCTGCATCATTTCTTCTAAGTTTTATGATCAGTTATTTTATGGGAATGTTCTTTACAGTATTACGCAATGCACTTTTAAAGGTTAAATGCTGGTAAAAGATATGTGGTCTTTAACATACTCATGTGCAGACAGATAGAACTTTTGATAGCATGTTACACCTCCAAAGACGTGAATTGTTTAATTTTGTTTAGTAGTATTTTCACAATTATTCTCTCTGGTTTGCTTAGTGTTTGGTAGCTGTGTCAAGTTGAAGGTACAAGCTAGCAATCTTATGAACAAACTTTAGCACAAGACTGAAAACTTAAATTATTTCTTACCATTGCAGCTGCTGTTGACGTATTTGTTGCACTTCCACACCAGCACTGCAGCTCCACTTCGACGCTGCAGTCCCACGCTGACGCTGCACGCAACGCCGACACAGTAGGCCCCAACGACGACCCAACCCTAACGCCGACCCAACGACCTTCACGCCGACACAACGACCTCCACGCCGACACAACGACCTCCACGCCGACACAACGACCTCCACGCCGACACAACGACCTTTACGCCGACACAACGACTTCCACGCCGACCCAACGACCTTCACGCCGACACAACACCCCCACGTCGACGCCACAGGTTGCGCCCCTCGTCGTGGGCTCGTCGTCTGCATCAGTCTGTAAGATTAACATAGTCACAGCAACAGTTCTCAGTTATAATTCTCCATCAGTTGTCTTAATTCAGTATGTGTTAGTGATAACAGTGACGTTTCCATGAGATTAGATTTCTTTAATACCTCTTCCTTCACGATTTGTTTTGCATAATTGTGAGCATCTTCCTATACATTTTGTCCAGTATCTACACAAAGCCTAAGTTAAGTAAAAGAGTAACATTTAGCACCTACAAGTAACGTGATGCTATAGCCTGTTTTCACCTGCCTTTACCACTCACACCTTTACAGGTATGTGTAATATATTAACTATTTCATTACGTATGTCCTGGCTACAGGAAATTCGATGGACTTACGCTAAAAGGTAGGATTTTTTTTTTTTTTATGTGTCCGATTCTGGGCATAGGCTTCACAGCCTGCTCTCAAGGCCCAGTAGTCCTCCTACATGCCATACACCTCTACATGTCACCACTTCGACGCTAACACCCATCGTTCATACTGAATACATAGCTGGGCTGTCTCATATTGGTATTAGCGAGGGTATTTTTTCGACATGTCGGCAGGTCTTCTGGTAGATCTGTAATATCTGATTTTATGAAATTCAGATCCTTAAGCTGTTCCCTGCCCCAGCAGGGATTTGAACCTGGGTCCGGTAGGACTGCAGGTCACCTCTCTACCGATTGAGCCACCGCCTCCCCTTGATTATTAGTCAAAGTCTCCAGTCTGATTACACTTTGCAATCCACTGAGCATGAAGAGATTATGGATATTTGTCAGGTTAGGGTAAACGGGCTAGAGATATACTGAGCTAACGAGAATACGGTCACAAGGGAAAGGTTGCCAATAGCTTACACACCAGCATTCCGTTGATGTAGTAGCTCGCTCCCTCGTGGGTCTTATCTCCTCTCCCCCTCGCTCCTCTGCCCGTCCGTCCTCGCCCCCTCGCCCGTCCTCGCTCCTCCATCCGTCCTCGCTCTTCCATCCCTCCGTCCTCGCTCCCTCGCTCGTCCGTCCTGCTCCATCACCCCTTCTCCCGTCCTCGCTCCCTCTCAGCACATCGGGTTCAGGGAAGCTGCGTGGTCGATGATGCATCTCCGCTATTCTGTGCTCGCCTGTCAAAAAAACAATTATCGAAACCTAATCTGCTTTTAGTGCTGTCTTATATCAAAGTAAGGCCACATACAGGTTTAGGGGAAAAAAAATATGTACATTAGGTGTTTAGGTCTTTACTCTTCAAGATTAATATTCAACCATTATTCAATATTGAATTTTCTGTCATGTGTTACATTTGGGTAATTTCAGTTACATTTCAGGATCATCCAGTTACCTGTCTCATCGCTGAAGTTACTGCTGCTGCTGTTACTGATGACGACGAGGACAACGACGATGCTGCTGCTGATGATGCTGTCGCTCCTCCGTTGGTGGTGTATCGCCGCTCCGACAAACTCGTGTCCAACAACCAACAACGACAACCACAGACATGTCCGGCCGGACAACCATACAACCAACATCAATGAAGTAAGCTAATAGATGACCTAAGTCTACCACGCCTAACTTTACCCGGCCTAGAAAGCCAACCTAGATGACCATAACTCTGCTGCCTAACCCACCTAAGCTTGCCCCATGACCCTCCCTGCTCCTGGCTACCCCCCACCCCCACCCCAGCCTGCCCTCCACCCTACCATCACTACACACCAGCGTGTCAACCTGTGGGGAAAAGATTAGGCCATATAAATATAAAAGATTAGTACATGTTAAGATTTGAAATTAATGCAATTAAAGGATTAATTAGCACGTTGAGTTTACACGAGGTTGTTCATATCAAAGATGTACATTTGCAACAACGATCATCGCAAATTTATACTCAATATTAGCAAATTAAAAAAAAATTATTGCATATACCTGTTGCTGAAGCTGCTGTGTTGATCCTTCAGTACGATGACGCCTGTATAATTGTATTCTGGCTGCCTCTGACGGATTTATTCAGATCAAGAAGGGTGTCCAACAGAAGGGATTAAAAGCAGCCTCCATCCACCCATTTTGGTGCTGGAGAGGGACACCATGTGGTGGCACTGATAGTAACAAAAGGATGGTGGGCTGCAGGACGGGTAACTTCATGGTTCATACATGCATCCCTCGTAGTGATGGTGTTAATTCTTGCTTGACATTCACTCCTCACTGCTGCTGAACATTGTGCCAGCGAGCGAAGTAGAGCCTGGAAAAAAATGCAGAGTTTAGCTAATTTGTGGAGACGAAGATCGAGGCGAAATACGAATATGTCATTTATATTACTGAGACTAAATAGCCATAGCATTTTCTATTTCTGCCACTGAGCTTGATGACAGAGGAAGTAAAAGAACGATACTGTGGACCAGATTAATGAGAGAACTGATATAAAAACGACCCAGAAATCAGGGTATTATTACCAATTATTACAGTCAAGCCCGTCGGGTATTCCAGCCTTTTCTATGACAAACTTCAAAATAGAAGAGGGAGGGGGTCTTCTCTATGACATATCCTTCGCAAATGTGTCTTAGGTTAGGGGTTAAGTTTGATTACGTTAGGTCAGGTTAGGTTACGTTAGGTTAATTTAATAAAGAAAAAATAGGCGAGAATTAGCCTCAAAACCATTCGAAATATGGGTAAATTCTGTCCCTAGTGAAAAATTTTAAAAGAAAAACTTATCTCGGTCGATTTCAAGGATTTTATTTCTTATTTGACTTCAACCCCAAATAGGGGTTAGGCATCACTTGTGGTGGAAATTAATCTAAATCATTCGAAACAGGGGCAAATCCTACCCCTAGTGAAAGAAAAAAAAATGAAAATACCCCGACTGTAGTAAACGATAAAAAACCCGAAATCAGTGTGACCCTCTTCAGTTCTATGACAATCTTTTTTGTTTGGAGCATGCTGGCTTCAGACGATTTTACTGAACATAGGACTTGTAACTGTGAAGGGGTTAAGGCTATATCAGACCCCACTAGACAAAAAATTCTTTTAAGCAGATTTAAATAGGGAGAATAAATAGGCAAAATACGCTATATTGAAGGAGTAAATTACATTGTTGAAGGCACATCAGTGGCAGAAATTGATCCTGTAATAAACCCTTCCAGTCTGATATCAGGCAACCACCAGACGATTTTATTCAGCTTAAGGGATCTCTCGTAGTTAAAGGATTAATGAAGGCTGTGTCTAACCTCTCCAGTTCGAAAAAAAATAATCCCCACATTTTGAAAACCTATCCCTAGTTACAGAAAAATACCCATAATTCTTTTTAATTCGTAAAAATAAGGTAAATGCGGTTGTCTTCAGATGCAAGCAATAAAATCGGATAATTAGTCATCGGTTCACTGGGGTTAACGGGAGGATTTAGTCACGATCAGGCACCAACATACGTGGCCTATTGCCAGTCTTACTGTTTGTGGCAGAGTAGGAAAAATTCTTACTGTAAAACTATGTATATTAAAAATGAATTAGGTAGACAGCAGGCAGTAATGAGGACAAGAGTCTTGGTGTTGGCAGCATTGATATTTCACTAAGTTGAAAATACAGTATGCCGGCTTCCTTCACCGCACTGGCAGACATATTGCAAAGACCGGTAAAATTCCTAAGAATATCTGGCTATTTTTTAAGAAAAAAATAATATAAATTGAATTCGAGTTTCCGCCGAAAGCCACCAAAAACTTGGAAAATAAGTCACGCTTGAAATAATACACTTTTAAATTAACTTAACAGACCTGAAATGAAGAGGAAAAATCGCTAAAGTCATCAGCTGGGCAGGTGGAGCCAGGAGGCCCGTCTTGTAGGGCGTCTGGGGTTCAAATGAGAGGCAGTGGTCGCCGCCAGAACGTCATCAGCTTGGTTAGTTCACCGCACCGCCACCAGAATCACACCCGCCTCCCCAGCACCACCCCCGCTTGTTTTCCGCCATTTTAAGGTCAGTTTATGCTATTATTACTACTTTTAGTGCTATATTCCTATATTTTTTTCGTAAAATTAAGACAGCTGACTTAGATCTCGTGCAAATCATATCCTAGGTTAAATAATGGGATCATATATTGCCTTGAAACCAGTGTTACGAGTCGAACTCCATCTTGTACACTTTTCCATACGTATGTTAATTCCCAAGCTCATGACTCTTCTTTCTATATTTGCTGTTGATTATGCCCTACCAAATTCATGATACTAAGTTAAACAGATAGTTAATAAGCTTCGTTTCACCTTATTCTTCGAAGCCTCATATTTGGATCATTATCTTGGTACTGTTTTACTCTCTTGATCTCCATTCCTAACTCCGTATAAAACTAGGCCATAAGAGCATATGTCTAGCATATTTCTAGAGCATTCTTCTAGAGCATATTTCTTCCCGTACTGTCATAAGGTGTGATTTTGATATATAGATTATTTTGAAACATTTTTAGGGAGATAGTAATGTCAGATATTTTATACAAACATTCCTATTGTGCTGGGCCTTCTTTCCTTTATTCTAGCTAACTCAGACTTTCTTCTAGAGCTTAGATAGAGTCCTAGGAGCCTGATAGTGTTAATACTGGTACCATTAACCCTCTCATGGTCGGGGCAGCTCCTATTCTAGTCAACATCAGGGTATTTTATTAAGTAGAGTGAGTGAAAGTGATCTAACAGTGAGGGTGTTTGTGGGTGCTTGGTGAGTGTGTGGGGGGTTTTGTGTGTGTGTGTGTGTGTGTGTGTGTGTGTGTGTGTGTGTGTGTGTGTGTGTGTGTGTGTGTGTAAGTCATGGTATAGATGTGTTATGTTTATACTGTGTCGATGGGATTTCACAACATGATCTTTATCCCCAACAGCACCAGGGCCTGAACCACAACACAACCAGCAACACCACCGCTCTCATCACCCAGGGAGGTATGCGCTCCAGGAACACAACCAGTGGGGAAGAAGTAACCTGTTTGGAGGGCCTTGTTCTCGTCTCGCATACCATCTCACTCAACGAATGGAGGTATAGTGTATGTTGTTTTTGTGCATGAGTGTGTGTGTGTGTGTGTGGGAGAGAGAGAGGTTGGGAGGTGCATATGTTAAAGAATGATACAGTGTATAACTATGTCAATGGTGTAAATGATGATGGTATGGTGTAAAACTGTGTTTGTGTGCGTGTATGAGAGACAGACAGAGATAGAAATGGAGATAGACAGCGATAGAGATAGAGACAGACACAGCGTAACAGAGAGAGCCAGTGAATTTGGCAGAGTAGAGCTGCACGCCACACCTCACATCACGAAGGTCTGGCTGCAACTGATGTATTACTCGCTGCCACACTCGCCCCGACTCCACTCTGACCCCAACTCGGAGGATTTTCCAGTCTATTCTCCTTAATTTGCTTGTAATTCCACCAGATTTTCCACTATAAGGTAATACACTAGCCATAAATTAATGTTTTTAGAGTGATTTTGATGATTTGGTAAAGTTATTGCGTTATGTATGCTGTACGATCGAGTGCCTGAAAGATTGGTTTGCCAGACGTACAACGGAAGGCTGGATCAATAATTGACGTATTTTTTACTGTTTATATTTATTTAATGGGTGGTTTTTGTCCCAGCACAGCACACCATATCACCACACACACAATACATGCACCACAACACACCCCAGCACACCACAACAGGCGGTGCAGCTGCCAGGTCATATAACCATCCCTAAACGCTCCCTATCTCCCTACAGGAGGACGGTGGACTTCAGGAAAGGGAAAATTCAGCCTGCAGTCCACTGGGATCACGTATAGACCAAACTACGACCACAAGAACAGCAGGAGCTACAGCAACAAGGGGTGATTAAAACGAAGTCTACGAGTGTGTAATTGCTTTTATTGCAATCTAATAAATGGAATAAACCACAGAGTAACATTCATTGCACCCTCAGGAGCGTAGGAACCCGAGGAGAGGCTTTAAAAAACAATAAATTTACCCTAGTTACCCCTTTATTAATCATAGAAAACGGTTGGATCGGATATTTTAGGGGTAAAAAAAAATATTTGGGTCTCCCCTCATCATCATCATCATCATACGACACATGATATCCGAAGCAGTGTCGACCATAGCTAACGATAGGTGTGGGTGGGTGGGTGGGTGGGTAAGGGTGGCGATGACATGTTGGTTCAGAGACTATGGCAGTGAAACAGCTGGCCTGGCAGCTTAGCTCTTTGTCTGACATAGACCAGATTACTTGGCCTGTCACTCTGGTCGGGCTCCTCTCTATCGAGGTAAGTAGTGTTCTTATGGTATTATGCAGTGTCCCAGGATTTATTTTGGGGTGTTTTATTTTTCCGAGACCCATCAGTTGTGTCCCGTATATTCTATCAGTTCAACTTTGTCGACGTTAGTACAGTTAGTCCTTCTGATTATTATTGATAAATCTATAACTTTTCGTGTTTTCGTAAAATCTAGCCAATCTGACCTTTTTTTCGATACATCCAGAAAGTCAGGTATTCAAAGACACCATTTTGTCGTACATGGGGGTCAATAACATACTCAGAACTCGTAACATAAATTTTATTGGTTACAATTACTCGTACATCTGAATGTAATGACTTAATAAGTACATGTTGAATTATGGCTCACGTTTTCACTAAGTAATTAATAGACTCAGATCTGTACCTAACAACTGAGGCTCACATAGGCTTCAGAGAGTTGAACTGAGTGAAGACTAGCATAATTTACCTCTTTCCTGATATAAAATACATCACTATAACTAAGCTCTTCTAAGGTCCCTAAATGTTAGACTTATTCACTTGGTTTAGTGTGGATATAAGGTACATATTCCCGTTGTCTGAGACTCCCTAGCACCTCTTTCTTGCCTGTTTTGCATATTACACAGTAAAATACACTAATAACACACGTAGAAATAATCTTAAGAAAAAGGTGCTACAAGGAATAGTGCCAAGATGAAGTTTCTGCAATGTAAGATTAAATAACTAAAGCTAACACTGATTTGAACTACTACACATCTGGTCCACAGGTCATGCTGAAGTCTGCTGCCTTGACGCTGCTTCCTTGCCACACTGGTCATACCCTGCTGAAGTTTGGTCTGCCCTGCCGTGAGAAGTATGACGGTGGTGTGGTGTCTTCCCCTACTCTGAGATGCTTGGTGGTGGTGGTGGCGGTGGCAGCGGCAGGGTGTCGTGTCTTCCCCAGCCGTGAGATTACTTGCTGCTGTTGCTGGTGATCTGCCCTGACCTGCCGAGAGAAGCCTGGTGGTGATGGTGTGATCTGCCTTGCAAGTCGGGTCGCTCCCCTCCACAATGTTCTGTGGGCAAATGCTACTTTTGAATGCATATTTTATATTGCTGTCTCTATTAATGTATTCTATACTGAAGTATTAATAATAAAAAATTTTCTGTCTTGTTTCCTTACCTTTTTAACTTTGCCTTTGACTTAATATAGGTGATAAGTATATTGCGCTTTGCAGTCTTGTGTGTTGTGGGGACGGCTTTTGTGATAAGCTAAGACATTCTGATTGCTTCACCAAATTACTACTCAGCCGTGTGATCAGTGGACATAAAAGATTATACAATACAATGATATACAGCTAAGCATAAAAAAGGTTATGGGAAATCTCCACCATGCAATCAATGGACCTAAATTAAAGCCTATATTATAAAGCTAAGCCTGAAGAGGATTATGGGAAGTAGATAAGGATGAAGGATAGACAATGGTAATGTTCACTGAGTCGTGTCCGCAACACACAAGAACTGAGTGGCGTATAATATGGACCACCTTATATAATGAGAGGCCGTAAGTGTGTGCTGACTCACAAACTTGCCATCAATGCCCCGTCATAACTATTATTGTGTCTTGTAGGAAGCACAAAGAAAACAGGCCACAGAATACCTCCTTGTCTCTTGTTCCTCCTACACAAACATACACGCCTTTCACTTTAACTTGGCACAGAGTTTTATTTAAAGCATACCAGAATGTCACGCAGATCAGTAGCAGAAACAGCCAATACTACAGCCCAACATCTTTTCCACGGCATTCATTCGTGACTAGCATCATATTCTAGTGATAACTATCGCTACTACTCGGCAAACCGTATGGAAACTATAAGCTATCTGTCTATCCATCTATCTATAGCCAGACGACTTAATCCCGTAAGTGGTGGCCACAAACAAGTCGCCTCTATGCCACCCTGTCCCCCGTCATTATGCATCACTCCCCCTAATTCACACCCTCTCTCATATACATCCCAACTCCATCCTCCACTTATAAGTAATGCATTAAAACAACCGTGAATTACTGTCGCACAAGCTGAGCCCTAATCTTACCCAACACAAACACGAAGGAGCTATAAAGAACAGAAAACAATACCTTGATACCAGGAGACACTAAGACCACAAGTACTGACAGCCTACACCAAGAAACATAACTAATTTCAGTCAGAGACCAAGTGAATATGAGAGGCACACAGTTCATCACTTCAGCTCAAGATCCGTCCCACCCTTGTAACCTTATGTTGCATCATCCTCTCCACAAAGAAACAAAATCGAACAACCGCCCAGCACTACACAGATTATCTTTGCAACATGTCCCCTCCTCCACCCGACTCTACACTTCCCAGACACATACATAAACACACAAACACCCCAGCCAGCCAAAACTCTCTATACCAAACACATACATAAACACACAGACACCCCAGCCAGCCAAAACTTTCTATACCAAACACATACATAAACACACAGACACCCCAGCCAGCCAAAACTTTCTATACCAAACACATACATAAACACACAGACACCCCAGCCAGCCAAAGCTTTCTGCCAAACAGCATCCTTCATGTGCCACCACCAGGCATACACCCTTCAGACACTACCGAACCCAGAGACACGAGTACACCAACATTCCCTGCTACAATACTAACACAAAATATAACACACATACAATCCCCTGTGCTCATACTGCAAAGTGGCATCCCCACACCACAGCACACCCACTCACTTCCTGCACCACAACACAGACAGTCCTTCAACATAGCACTGGGTTCACATCCAGAGGAGCCTAAGATGTAACAAGAACAACAACAACAACTCAGGCCAAGTTAAAGTGAAACGAGTATAGTTACGAAAGGAAAATTATTGCGAGTTATTTTGTAAGCGCTTCGGGTACATAGAGTTACAAGGCCACAGGGAACGAACTGCATACCGAGGGTTATAATACTGTGGCGGCTTAAGGGGCTTTATATCACCTTTTCTTCAGTGATTTATTATTCAAGCGAGCGAGCGTAGAGAGCAAGCGAGCGAGAACACTATATGACATGGTATAATAGGGTGGCAGTGAACAGCGCCAAGACTGTGTTGTCTAGGAAACTATTAAAGCAACAATGGATCTATGGACAGCATTAGAAACCCAGTAAAAAAAATAATAGGAGTTACTTGAGGGACTTTTCTAAAAATTTGCCGCGCCAGTGCTGATAAAATAAAAATAAAAGTACCAAACTGAGCACCAGAACCGAGTTATTCTAGAAGTTAAAAGCTACTGCAGATCTGTTCAGACAGCTGGAAAGCTTATGAAGAAGTAATTGGTACTACTTAAGTTAAATAGACTTAGCTTTTAACACCAAGCAAGACTGGACGGATGGATGGATGGATGTGGAATCGTGGATGCTTGGACCGATGGTAGAGTTCCTGCTGTTTCGTCCTTCCACCTGCCGACAAAAATCATCATCAATATCATCATCATCATCATCATCATCGTCATCATCATAGCTGTCGTCGTCATAATCATCATCATCATTATTTACATCGTCATTCTCATTATCATTACCACTCATCATCATCATCATCATCATCATCATATTGTCATCATCACCTACTTATCTATCTACTGTATTTATCTATATCTGTTTATCTATAGCCAGACGCCTTAATCCCGTAAGGGGTTGCAACAAGCAAATCGCCTCCATGATGTACTGTCCTCTACAATTTAGCTCAAGTATCCTACTCATACGTTTCTACTCTTTCCCTCCATCTCATCATCGGTCTTCCCATCCCCCTCTATCCTTCCAGCTAACTCATGTGCACTCTTCTAGTCATTTTCTTATTCGCCATCCTCTCCACACGGCCAAATCATCTCGAAGTATTTCTCTTAACGCTTTCAATCTCATCCACATCAGCACCACAACGCTCCTTCACCTGCCCATTTGTCTGTTTGTCTCTCTATGAAACTCCACATGCTCCTTTCAAGTAGCTCATTTCCACCGCTCTCACTCTTGACTTGCGTCCTTTCAACAAGATCCAAGCTACATTTCCATACTTTAAAGTGGGAATCACAGCATGCAGTGCCCTTTTTTTTCATACTTTCATCCTCAGTTCCCTCTTCCTAATCACTGCTTTTTAGAGAACAAGCAACCCTCCTTCCCTGATGTATCATTTCAGTCACTTCATCCTCTAATCTTTCATCCTTATTCATCATATTACGTAAGTACTTAAATGCACTCATATTCTTCCATTTCCTGACTATCCAGCCTCACTGTGCATTCTGTAACCTCATACGTTGAGATGTTAAAGCATCACCACCATCGGCATCAACATCATTATCACCATCAATATTATCACCATCAGCCTGTGACACACCACTGCATGATAAGGACCCTCTCACCTTTCTCCACTCTGATCCATTGATTGTTAGCTTGTTTCGTCCTTGCTCGGTAGATCTGCATCACATTATCTCTCCATCTTGTTCCCTGTGCACCTCTTCTTCTCACTCCATCTCTGGCTTGCCATTCAGTTACGCTCGCTGTCCTTCTGTATCTCTTCTGTGAAAGACGTGACATGAGGTGTGTGTGTGTGTGTGTGTGTGTGTGTTTGTGTGTGTGGAGTTACCTGGAAACAATATCAGAATTAATAGATGCGGGAGCTTCAGGCCCCTTAGGTTAATCTCCTTGGTGTGGTGTGGTGTGGTGTGGTGTGGTGTGGTGGGAGGGTTTGTGGTGTGGTGTGGGGAGGGTTGTGTGGTGAGGTGTGGTGTGGTGTGGGGAGGGTTGTGTGGTGAGGTGTGGTGTGGTGTGTGAGGGTGGTTATTTGTGGTGTGGTGTGCGACGGTGTTTATGTGTGGTGTGGTGTGGTGTAGGAGGAGGATTTTTTGTGGTGTGGTGTGGTGTGGGAGGGTGGTTTTGTGTGGTGTGGTGTGGGAGGGTAATTTTGTGTTGTGTGGTGTGGTGTGGTGTGGGAGGAGGTTTTTTTTGTAGTGTGGTGTGGGAGTGTGATTTCGTGTCGTGTAATGTGAGAGACTAGTATGGTGTGGTGTGATACGGTGTGGGAGGGTGGTATGGTATGGTGTGGCGTGAAAGGGTGATGGTGTGTGACTTAAGGTGTGGGGCTGGTAGAACGTAACTTGGCTTCACTATAATCACTAAAGCCTATATGAGTACAACACCTCTCATCCGAAAATGGTTAGTGAGAAGCAGACGGTCAGGGCCGGTCTTAAAGCTACTGTGATAAAATGTAGAAAATTATGTGTCGTATCCTTAAAATAAAAAAGAATACGTGAGGTTAATTCTTTCCTTTAAATAAAGACCAAAATATATGTATTACTTCACTCATATTCATCCACTTCCTAACGATACATAAAGAGACGGTGATCAGTGACTTATGGAACCCTGTGTTGTGGTCTATGGGATGTAATAAGCTTTTCAGAATATTGAGTAAGTGTCTCGTATTTGTATAGGTAAAAGGTCCTATATTCTTGGCCTAATATTTACCCCTGATATAAAACTATGAATGTGTGGAAATAATTGTGCCATTTGAATAACTATGGTATCATCAACCAAGATACACATACACGAACATATGCAAGCACGCTCGCTGGTGCGGTGGTAACGCTCTCGCTTGCCAACTGGTGGACGGGAGTTCGCGCCTCGCTCAGGTTGCGAAAAGTTTCACTGATGAAGTGGGTGGTTACTGTCCCCCTTGAGCAAGGGGATGGGTGTGTGCGTGTGTGAAGGTCACAGCCTTGCCCTTAGATCGGACTATATGAGCTCTCAGTTCCCTTCCGGGAGGGTAAAAGCTGACTATCACGACCATCAAGTGATCCTGACCGACCCGGTGAATTACATGCCCAGTCACCAAAATATCTGAGGTTAAACGAAAAGGAAAGGAGGATGTGACTCAGCCAGTGACTTGAAGATCATCGTCGTCATCGTCATCATCGTCGTTGTCGTCTTCATCTTCGTTGTCGTAATCATCATCATCATCTTCCTCGTCGTGCTAATCATCATCATCATCGTCAGCAGAATGTTATTGTCATCCCAACACTGTAAAAGATGTAGAACAGATGTTATATCAGAGTCATCACCTTTATCATCATATTCATCATTGCCTTCTAATCTAATTGTAGAATTTGTACGGGAGTCACATCATCATCATCGTCATCATCATCATCATAATTGTCATCATCATCGTAACTGTCATCATCCCAGCTGTTTCACTGAGCATTATGTTTCATCATAATCATCATCATCATCACAATAACCCCAGCTTAGTTAATTGGTACAGGAGTTTCAACATCACAGTTATCATCATCATCATCATCATCATCACATTCATCCCATTCTGTTAGTTCGTACAGAGGTTAAATCCTCACCGCTATCGCCAGTACTAGCTGTATTATAATCATCAGCATCATTATCATCACCATCATCATCAGCCTGTGACACACCACTGCAGGAAAAGGCCCCCTCTCACCTGTCTCCACTCCGATCCTTTGGTTGTTAGCTTGTTCCGTCCCAGCTCGGTGGATCTGCGAGTATCATCTCTATCTTGTTCTCTGTGTGCCTCATCCTCTCACTCTATCTCTGGTCTGCCATTTAGTTACGCTAGATGTCCATGCGTTACCTGTACTGTGCAAGACGTGACCTAAGGACTACGTGTGGATTGACCTGTAAACAAGAGGACAAATATACGTGTGTTGCAGCAT
>NC_137027.1:430000-455000 GCF_032717465.1 Coenobita brevimanus | reverse complement strand
TCTCTCTCTCTCTCTCTCTCTCACGCCACACTTCCAGACACAGGATCACGTGATACCAGCCGAGGTAAATATTACTGATATCCAAAAGAATAGTAGCGTGCAGGTGAGGAGCGGCACGAGAGAGAGAGAGAGAGAGAGAGAGAGAGAGAGAGAGAGAGAGAGAGAGAGAGAGAGAGAGACAACAGACAGACAGACAGACAGACGGAGCGAGACAGACAGACAGACAGACAGACAGAAAGACAGACAGACAGAAAGATAGAGGAGGGTGCCGGGGAACAACAGGGTAGGATTTGCAAGATGGAAGAGAAAGGAGGTTGGGTAGAAATAAAGCAAGAATGCATGAAGAGAGAGAGAGAGAGAGAGAGAGAGAGAGAGAGAGAGAGAGAGAGGGAGGGAGTTGGTAGTGTGAGCTTCTAACACTAAACATCCCACCTCCGCTTCCATACCCCCACCTACGCCCTCTCCCCCAATATCACAACCCCCTTCCCCCGTACCATAACCTCCTCCCCCACCTCACAGCCCTTGGAGGTCACGAGAACTGACCCACCTCACACTAGGTCATGGTCGACGTCCCCTCATCACACATTCTTTTCCTACTGTTTTTAGTCATCCCAGTTATTTTTATTCACTTATATAACGGGAAATATTACAGCAGGAGAGGGTGCTAGTGGCCACATTAACCCTTTGATGGAGCTTTCTGACATTATTATACTCTAACTATCCACGGGTGAGATATTTACATTACTTTTATATCACATAGGGTGGTCCCAATATCACTCTCATCTTGCACTCACCGGGCCATCTCTCGAGTGTTGTGGGAACGATTCAGTGTTATGTTTGTCATGCGTCATTTGTTTGCTAATTTCCTACTCCCACTGCTACAACCATGCCAACACCAACAGAGTTAGCAGTAGTGACAACCCATAAAGTACTGCCGAGGGAGTTTCTGGCGGAGCACTGTTTACCTACCACTTCTATACATGGCACAAGAAATCCCTGCTGTAGCAAGTATTAATAGCCTACTGAACGCTTTGGCTGCTAGTTACCCACTTTTAACTTCATTTTGTCTGACCATAGATGCTTTTATTCGCCTCAGGAAATCCCACCGCAGTCACGATGACATCTTCTGTACTCTTGTTGCCACCAGATAATCGTACTTAACCGAAAAGAGACCCCTCGCAGTTTGAATGATGTCTTCTATATTCAGTAGTGTTTAACAGTCCTGAATTCCACATCGTTTTCTTGTTACATGTAGACTATTTTAATTCTACTTAGAAAACAAAAAACGTGTACTGAGGGCGTTAACATATTTATTTAAATCGTTGGTATTGCGTAAGTGTGATGTATAAAATGAGAGTTGAGGAAGTGGAAGTGATAAGGAATGTATGTGGTATGCGTAAACTGTATAGGATAAGGAATGTTGCAGTCCGTGAATGTGGCAGTAAAAAAAAAAAAAATGACCAATCGGGTAGTTAAATGGGAATATCTAAGTCTTCTAATACCAAGTCGGATCACTTCCACCCTTTCCTCCTCTACATTTAACAATCTTTCAAAATACTCTGCCCATCTCTTCCTTACTGCATTCATCTCAATTAACATCCTTCCATCCTCTGCTTTTACTCGTTCTTCCTTCCCAGACTCTCCCTTTCGAACCCTTTTCACCTCCTTCCAAAACATTTTCTTATTCTGTTGAAAATTCTCTGTCAGCTGCCTACCCCACCTCTCATCTGCTGCCACTTTAGCATCACGCACAGCCCTTCTTGCTCTATTCCTCTTTTCCTTATACCTTTCATATGACATCTCATTCTTCCTCTGCAGCCACACTTCATATGCACGTCTCTTCTCAGCCACAGCCATACTTCCTCGCACCACCATTCACTTCCTTTTCTTACACCACCACCCACACGTCTCACACCACACACCTCTTCTGCATGCCCCACCACAGCACTCTTAAACATCTGCCATTCCTCCTCCACGCTGCCATTTTCCCGATCTTTCACTGCGTTCCACTCATCTTTCAATTTCTCCTGATACTCTATCTTTTTCTCTCTTTTATCCAACTCACTCACTTTCAAAACCTCCTTGCCACACCTAACCCTCCTAGCTCTCACCCATCTCTTACCTACTCTTAACTTTCCCTCCACCAGGTAGTGGTCAGACATACCTCCACCCTCCCCTCTCAGAACTCTCACATCCAACAATCTTCCTATTACATTCCTAGACACAACCACATAGTCCATCAAAGCTCTATCAACAACCCTTCCACCCTCCTGTCTCACCCATGTATACTTATAAATATCTTTCTTCTCAAACAGCGTATTCCCAATCACCATCTCTCGCTCAACACACATCCCTATCATTCGTTCCCCATTTTCATTTCTTCCAGGCACACCATGCATACCAACTACGCCTTCAACTGCTACATTTCCCACTCTAGCATTCAGATCTCCCATCATTACCACATTCACATTCGCTCCAAAACTCTGCAGACACTCATCAACATCATTCCAGAAAGACTCCCTCTCTTCTTCATCCCTTTCATTACCAGGCCCATATGCACTCACAAACACCCACAACTCACGTTCAAATTTCGCTTTCACCCACATCAGTCTCGATGACACCTCCTTTCATTCAATCACACAATGCTGTACTTCCGGACTCACTAACAAGGCCACACCTTCTCTTGCCCTTCCTCTATCAACACCTGACAATCTTCCATTCACACTTCCAAACATAGACTCCTCCTTCCCTTTCATCTTCGTTTCACTCAAAGCTAACACATCCAACTTTCTTCTCACAAACATTCTCCCAATCTCCTCCCTTTTAGCCTCAATCGTACTACATCCACGCACATTCATAGACCCAATCTTCAGGGTACGGGGATAACTCCATCCCCCATCCCTTTCTCTGGCCTGTCTCTTTTTAGGAACTAAAAAACAGAGGAGGGGGTCCCTAGTCCCCTCACCCCGCCCCTTTTAGTCGCCTTTTACGACACGCAGGGAATACGGTGGCAGTATTCTTCCTAACACAACCTGGCCGCAGAGTAGTAGTACCACCCCATGGTGCGACCAGGCTGTGTCCCCCCTGCCACAGGGGGTAAAATAATCAGTCTTATATATTTTTGCAATTTCCTAACGTTATAAAATATCATGGCATTCTCACTACCAAAAGGCACCAGGAGGCATATCAACATATATTCCTGGAGAGTTTGAAACCTGTACGTGTATTAGTTTCCGAGTCCTAGCCGTGAAAATTTTTTATTTTTTTACTTTTTCATTACTTAAAAAAAAAAAAAAAAAAAAAAAATGAGGTGAAAGAGAAAGAGATTGTCCAGGTACTTGAGGGAGCGAAAGTGGTTGTATGTGGATTAACTGAAAATAAATGTCGTGGTGAGAGTTTGAGAGACTGGGAGTATGGATGCGGAATATGTGCAGGAGTAGGTGACAATGAGATGGCAAAAAAAGGAGAGTGTATTGTTGTGAGTAACAGATGGAAGGAATATAAGAGAATATGGATCAGTTGACGCAAGGTTTGTGTGGGTAAGATTGAAAGTTGGACTACAAATGTGGGCGATTTTGTGCATGTATGCGCCAAAGCAAGATCGTGCAGGCAGAGTGAGAGAAGAGTTCTGGACAAATGTGGAAGTGTGCATGGAAAAGTTTGAATGGAATAAGAGAGTGTTTTTGATTGGTAATATGAATGGTAAAGTAGGGAATGTGAAGGTGGATAGAGTAGTGAGTGAGTGGGGTGTGCCTGCTGAGATAGTTGAGAATGGCAGTGCTTTAGTGGACATTTGTGCCTGCAGGGGGTTTGTGGTAGCCAATACCCTCTTCAGGCACAAAATAATCCACGGGTATACATGGCGAGTGATGAGAAAGGTGGGTGGTGAACTTCATGAAAGGAAGGCATTGATTATTTATGTGTGTGTGGATGAAAGGATGCGAAGATGTGTAACGGATGCAAGAGCATATAGAGACTGGGAGAGTGGACTTTCCGATCATCACTTGGTGGTTGTCAGAATCAAGGTCCAAGTAAAATGGAGAAATAGAAGAACGGAATGATGGAAGGAAGTAGTTGCAAGGAGAGTGGAAATGTTACAAGAGGATGACAAAAAGAATATAAGAGAGAAGTGGAGGAACAATTGGGGAAATATGAATTGAAACAGATGGGGGACGTGGAAGGTGTGTGCAAGATATTCACAGAAGAAATATGTGCAGCATGTGAGGTGGTGTGTGGGGTGAAGAGAAGACGAAAGGGGATGCAAGGAATACCATGGTGGAATGAAGAGGTGAGGCAGGTTGTGGCACAAAAGAAGAAAGCATACAATGAATGGATGAGAAATAGGGGCGTGGAAGAGGTTGAGAGACGGAAGAGTTATATGTAGAAAGGAAGAGAGAGGTGAAAAGATTTGTAAGAGAGAGTAAGAAGAAAGTGGATGATGAATTTGGAAGGAATTTGAGTGTAAAGTGGAGGGAATGTAAGAAAATGTTCTGGAAAGAGGTAAAGAGCGTTAGACAGGGTGGCGATTAAGTTAGCAGGGGAGTGAAAGATAAAAATGGTAGATTACTAATGGAGAAGGGATAAAAATTGAGCAGATGGAGAGAACACTTTGAGGAAATGTTGAACAGGGAATGAAAGTAATGTGGGTATAAGTACGCTTGCTTTCTCGAACACGTTGTACATTCTAAAGAGCAGCAGTGGTAGATCTGTATTTACTCATGCCCTTCCTTCTTCCTGTCTCTAGTCTTTAGGAAATGTGTTTTTCTTAGCAGTGGCACAACACCAACTTGTTTTCAACTTTCCTCACTTCTGGTGCTTTTCATCGCCAGTCTCGAAAACTCACTTCAATTATAATTTGCTCCCTCTAATCCCTGAGCTCTTAACTAATTCATTCTTTGATTTCACTTCTTTAATCTTTGAAGTCCTTTGAACTCCTTTGAACTCTCGTGGTAATGAGGGACAAAGGCTGGTTAGGCAATTACCGAGCTCTATTAAGATAAAAATAGTGGTAATTAATTTCGTATCCACCTCACTTCTTGCCTCCTCCGCCTTCTCCATCCTCCTTCTCGTTCTCTCTCCTTTCCTTCCCTATCGTATCTTCCTCATTTTTGTTTGTTTGTTTCCCTCACTCCCATTCCCTTTCTCTTTTCGTCCTCCTCCTCCGCGTTAGTTTTGCCTTTTCTTTCCCATCCTTTCTCTTATCTTCCTTTGATCCTCCTCCTCTTTCTCTCTTCTTCCCTCCCATTCCTCCTCTCTTATCACTTCCTCTCTCTTTCTCTGTTCCTCCTTCTCGCTTGTCTCGTCCCTCCGTCTCTTTCCATTTCTCTCTCTCTCTCTCTCTCTCTCAAGAAGGAAGGGCAGGGCGTGGGTGTGAGGATGTGGGAGATGGAGAGGGGAAGAAGTGGAGGGGAGGGAGGCAAAAAGACTGGAGGAGGGGAAGGCAGGGGATGGGAGGAGAGGGAGGCGAAAAGACTGGAGGAGGGAAAGGCAAGAGAGAGGAGGAGACGTGGTGATTGTGAGCTAAGAAGAGCAGAGAAGGAAAGGGAAAAAGGAGGAAAAGGAAAGAGGAGAGGAAGGAGAAGGGTGGAAAGTGAGACGTAAAAAGGTGAGGGGAAGAGAAGGGGAATGGAAAGAGATCGTGAAAAGGTGGATGTAAAAGGGAGAGGGGAAGAGGAGAGGAAGGGAGAGTGAGGGAGGGATGTGGGAAATAATGTTTAGGAGGAGGGGGAGGAGAATGGAGGGAGAGATAAGAGGCACTTTGAATGAAGGGAAGGGAGAGAGGGAGGACTGGAGGAGGAAATCCGGCACGGGGGAGATCCGGAGGGAAGGATTCTGTAGATCGTAGGGAAGAAAACAACGGGGAAGAGGGAAATTGAGTAGTCTGTAAGGCTGGCTTGCACACTCCACACGCCTGACACTGGCCGGTAGCTCTAGAATACACGTGTTTTACGGGCAATGGAACACAACTGACCCGAGGGCCGGGGAGGACCACTTTCCTTTACAGAAGTGATGGTCGGCCACCCTGTGCTGCGCGTATGGGTTTAGATGTACACGTACAGTTAGGCTCGTGAGGTGAGTGGTGAGAAGTGCATGAGATGAGTTCCGTTGGAGTGACAGTCTTTGTGAGAGACAGAGGTAACCTGGACAGGGTGCGAACATGTGAAAATAAAGTTAAGGATATACGGTACTGTACTACTGCACTCACTTCAAAATTGTTCATCAGCGGGCGGGGCTCAGTCCAGCCCAAATGAATCATAAACAGGTAAGCTACACTCGCAACCACCGAAGGATGCGAGAGGGAGAAAGAATTAAGGAAATAGAAAAGAGGAGTGAGTTAAATTGTTGGGTACAAGGGACGGGGAAGAGGGGGGGAGAGGAGAGGAAAGGTGAGGAGGGAAAAATGGGGAAGGAGGAAGACAGAAGACAGGGAGAGTGAAAAGGGAGGAGCATGAGAGGCCAGGGTGGAAGTGAATGAAAACTAGGGCAGAGATGAGTGGGAAAAGAGGATGGGAATGGAGAGGATAAGAGAAGAAAGAAGATGGGAGGGGAAGGGAAGTAGAAGGAAGAGTAGGAAAAGGGTAGAAAAGGACAAGAGAGGGGAAGACAGTTGGAGGGAGGAGGGTGATGAGAAAGGGAGGGAAACAGGGCAAATTAAAAGAGAGGGGAAGGGAGGGAAAGCAAAGGGAGAAGGGGTCTGGGGGACGTTGCTTAGGGGAAAGGACAAGGGATTGGCGAGATGGAGCAAAGACAGGGAGGGTGAGGGAGTACAGGCAGCAACAGACCTGTTGGTCCTATAGTGGATGTTTCTTACAGGCAATGGAAAAAGGGGAAAAAGAAGTGTGTGGTATTCATTGAGGCATTTGTCTTCTTAGCGTAATAGAAAAAGTATATGGTAGGATACTTACTGACAAAGTTAGAGAAATAACAAAGGAAATAGCTTAGTAAGACAGGGAGGTTTTAGGAAGAGAAGACGTTGTGTAACTAAATATTCATCTTAAGGTATTTAGTGGAAAAGTATCTTGATAAGGGAGAGAAGTTGTATACAGCCTTCATGGATTTAGAGAAAGCATATATGACAGTGTGGACAGACTAGGAATAAGTAAAATATTAAGAATATATGGAGTAAATGGGAAGCTACTGAATGCCGTGAAGAGTATGTTTGAGGGCCCTAGGGCTGCAATGCGTGTGCGTGTGAATGGTGAACTAACTGAATACTTCTGTCTGAATGTTAGACTGAAACAGGGATGTGTAATGTCTCCATTGTTGTTCAGTGTGTATATGGATGGAGTTATAAAAGAGATACAAGGTAGGACAGTGAATGTTGGAGCGGCCCTAATGAGAGACGGCAGCCTTTGAAAACTTCCTGTTCTGTTGTTTGATGATGGTACTGTGTTGTTATGTGAACACAAAGGGGACCTGCAAAGCTTGGTGAATGAGTTTGAGAGAGTGTGTAAGAAACGGAATCTAAAGATGAATGTAGGAAAGAATAAAGTTGTGGTCCTAGAGAGAAATGAAGTCACTGAATGCACAGTGACGCTTGAAGGTGAGGAAATGGAAAATATGAGTGGTGAAAATGGAAAAATGGGTAGTGTGATGAGTTAACATGGAAACTTAGATGATGAAGTGCTTGAAAGGGTACAGCAGGGAAAAAAGGCTGCTGGTTCTCTGAAAGAAGTGATAAGAAATAGAGACGTGAGCATGGAAGTAATAACAGTATTGTGATACCAACTCTAACGTATGGAAGCGAAGCTTGGACCATGTTGGTAGGACACAAGACAAGAGTGAGAGCAATGGAAATGAGTTGAGAGGAGCATGTAGAGTTACATGGAGAGACGGACTGACAAATGAGGAAATGAAGTATCGGTGTGGGATAGGTGTGGATGTGACAGGAAGCGTTAGGAGAGATATACTGAGGTGGTTTGGCCATGTGGAGTGAATGGAGAGTGAGAGACTAAAGAGGAGAGTGTATATGTGTAAGGTGGAAGAGGAAAGAGGGAGGGGAAGACCGAGGATGAGGTAGAGGATTGGAGAGGTATATGAGTGAGGAGGATGTGAGTTAGGGGGAGGGCAGCGTAATGGCAAGGGGCAGGGCGACATGGAGGCGATTTGTTTGTGGCCACTCCTTATGGGAGTAAGGTTTTGGCCTATAAATACTGTAGATATTGTTGTAGGCAGGGTAATAACAAACAAGACTATTGTATCAGCTAAAGACAATGATAGAAAAGCGGGAATGTACACCCCTACCCTCTAACCAAAGCCGGCAGGAAATAGTGGGAAGGACCATAATGCAGCACTGAAAATATGTCATGGAAATTTCATAAGAAAGAGGGAAAGGAAATGTTATTCTACACCATCTACCTGAAAACGAGAATAATAATGTCAACCATATGAATCGATGATGTTCTGCAGTTGTATTCTCCAAGCTCTGAAAAAAGTTACATAACTACAGAAATGAACATACTTAACCCGTCACGTCCCGAGGTTTTCCGCACCTCCGACATCCCCCAATCTCGAGGTATTTTCGATTTTTTTTTTTTTTTTGGCTAAAACCTCCGCTTTTGGTGAGAAACATCGAAAATTCATAGAGAAATCACTCACCTGAGGTTTAAAATACTCGATCCAGGTAGGAGTTCCTCCTTACCTGACTGGGTTTTCTAACATGCTGGCACAAAAGAAAACGAGTTCTATGGGAGGGTAACTATTTCACACAACTCATAAATGGTATTTATTTATTTACTTGGTATGAATTTATATGTAGTATGAGAGTATATTGGTTTTCAAGCAGTAATATAGGCATTATAAGCATTGTTTCACTCACTAACTCATCACCATACCTGACCTTTTTTTGACACATTTCCTGATCATTATTTCTGACTGTTTCTTCTTCTAATGCTATGTAAACTTTGTCCTTCACATTGTCATCGATTGGGGAATCACTCTGGCACTGAATATCTTTACTGGCCAGGTCACTGGTAACAGGTGAATTGCCGAGACAATGGCGTGAGGGGGGGAGGGGGGAGGTTATGTGGTGTAAGGCATTGTCCCTGCTTGGCATCTTGTAGAGGAATAGAGGAAGGTGTCCCGTGTATACGTACCAAAAATCACGTGCGAAAATTGAAAATTGTGCAAATTAGGGACCTTGCAATTGCACGACGTACCAGTACATTGCCAGGACTGGCAAATGCAAAATTTTGCAATGTACCCATACGTCGACGGGACGAGGCGGGTTAACTGGGGTTAGAAGACAGATACTTCTCCAAGCGGTTTTTAAAGGTTGGGACTGTATCACAGCCTCATGGACTGGAGGGCATTATATTCCAAAAATTTGTAACTCTTTTGAAGAAGAAATACTTAGCTGCGTGTGACTGGAATCGGTGGCCAATAATTTTCTGCCCATTACTTCTGTTTTAATTTGATTGATTTAATGTGAAGTATTGTTGATAACCTTATTATCGTATCCTTTGAATATTTTGAATACCTGTACTTGAATTATATCTCCTTGTAACTTGCTTATAGCTAAGATAAAGAGATTCAGAGTTTCTATGCTTTGTTTGTCTTATTTCTGAACCTAGATATAAATTTTATTACTCCTTTCCGTACTCACTCAAGTTTCTCTATATTTTTGTTGTAACGAGGCGACCAGAACTGGACACAATACTCTAAGTGTGGGAGTATCATTGAATTATACAAGGAGAGGACGATATTATGATTTATATTCCAAAGGTCTACCAATGATCCTGATTAGTTTCCTGGCTCATTTGTGACTATAATTCCTAAGTCTTTTTCACTGTTAACATTATCTAGTTGAATATTTTCATAGTGATACTGGCTTCTTCGTTTCTGTTACCAATATTCAGCACCTGCATTTGCTAATATTACGGTAAAACCTGTCTGCCATGTTTGGGCCATATTAAACAGTCAATCGAGGTCACTCTGAATTGCCTGCCTCTGCAAAGGTGCATCTGCTCCGTTTCCAACATGCGTATCATCAACAAATTTAGATATTTTATAAAATATACCCTCGTCTACCTTATATACATATATATATACTGTATATATATATATATATATATATATATATATATATATATATATATATATATATATATATATATATATATATATATATATATATATATATGGAGAGAGAGAGAGAGAGAGAGAGAGAGAGAGAGAGAGAGAGAGATCTACCTACCTATCTATCTATCTATCTATCAATATATACACAAAGACGTATACTAAAAACAGAATAGGATCCAAATACTGAGTTCTGTGGCACTCCACTTATAACATCTTTCCAGTTAGATTCTTTATCATTTCTCACGACTCTGCGTCCTGTAAACCAATTATCGATCCACCAGAGAACATTGCCTCTGAACCTATGTACCCTCTTTTTCTTAAGCAACCTTTTGCGAGGAATGTTATTAAATGCTTTTTGAAAATCGAAATAGACAATGTCAGGTGATCTGGTTTCATTGCATATTTTGAATATATTGTAGAAGAAATCCAAGAGATTCGTAATGCATGTGAAACCATGTTGTGAATATCTGATGATATTATTTACTTATAGATGTTTAGTAACCTTGTCTCTAACAATAGTTTCTATCAACTTGCACACTACGAATGTTAAGCTTATTGACTGATAATTTTCTGGTTATGATTTGTTTCTTTTGAATATCTGGGCTACTCTCGCTAGCTTCCACTCACGAGGCACCTTACTCCTACTCAATGATTTTTTGAATATCTCAGCTAATGGCTTTGATATTTTATTCCTTGCTCCCTTCAGCATACACGCAGATATTTTATCCGGTCCCGGTGAATTATTCAATCTAGGTTTATTGATGGCAAGTTGTACATCATTCTCACTAACAAAAATGTCACAGACTATGTTACTCTCTTCTAAAAGAACAAGAAAAGTTCCAGTAATGGAATCTGTATTTTCTATTGTAAATACAGACGCAAAGAAACTGTTGAGAATTTTTGCCATCTCTGTTTCAACGTCAGTATGCTGTCCATTGTTTGTGACTAGAGACTGAGGTGAAAGGTGGGGGCACAGCTGGGGGAGGAAAGGTGAAAGGAAGAAAGACGAATGGTGTGGGGGAAGAAACTGGAGTGGGGAATGGGGAGGGGATGGGAGAAGTGGAAAGAGTTGAGCTTGCTGAGACGGAAGGGGAGTAGGGATGACGTTGAGAGAGAGAGAGAGAGAGAGAGAGAGAGAGAGAGAGAGAGAGAGAGAGGAGGGAGGGGGGTACAACAGGATAATCCCATTACTTTGTCTCATTCACTCACGCTCAGCCCCCTCACGTTGCTTTCAATGTGTGTGTGTGTGTGTGTGTGTGTGTGTGTGTGTGTGTGTGTGTGTGTGTGTGTGTGTGTGTGTGTGTCTTCCTGTAGGACTGAGCATGTTTTTAAAGCATGAACGATTATGTGCTTAAGTGTGTGTATAGATGTAAATTATTTTGTGTCTGTGTCTAAAAATAAAGCAGACGTGCAGTTTCTTCCTGTTCATTCAGATAAAACACGGAAACTGCATACTCAGTCCTGCCCTATGCATCCCAATTTAAAAGAACTACAAACTAATATTGCTGCATCGTAAAGGAGGTAAGTATCCTGATGTGAGAGCCATATGATAACAATGGTGACATATGTCAAGGGGTGATGTCCCAGGATACACTCAGTAACTACTACTACCATTACTGTTACTACTACTACAACAGCAACAAAAACTACTACTATTACTACTATTACAAGTAGTATTAGTAGTAGTGGTTGTAATAATGGTAGTAGTAGTGGTAGTGGTAACGGTAGTAGTAGTAGTAGTTGCAGTGGTAGTTAACAGATGACAGCCCAATTTACAATATGTGCTTGGATATCAGAGCGATGCCTGCCTCCTTCCCTTACTTTGTATCCTTTATACGTTTTGGAGGAGGGTTGATCTCCCATTAAAATTAATGGTGGAACAGACGGACTGACCTGAGAATATTCACTGAAATCCATGTGCTAACTTTCCCCTATTTCTGATTATTTTTATTTTCGGAAAGGGGCTGACCCATCCAAGAATCGGGAGGGGGGGCTCACGTTCCCCAAATAATGCACTACGGATGAGTGTCCATTGCACAGCATGTACTAATATCAAAGTCATATGTGCCATCCTTTCGTAATTTCTGAGAATGTTTAATTTGTAGAAGGGGCTTAATCATGCCTGTAAAATTGTATGCAGTGGAAGACCTTCAGAGTAATCAAACAAAATCATCTGGGAAGTTTAATTCAAATCCATCAAATAGCCTAAGAGGAGTTTATTACACACACACACACACACACACACACACACACACACACACACACACACACACACACACACAGGCTAAATCTTGTGCAGCGGTATAGGGCGAGTTGCGGAAAATGATACCATGATTGATAATTAATTACTATTTATATTACCAACAGTAACAGTATCATAATCAAAATAAATCCAACAGTAGCAGCAGAACCAGCAACAGCAACAACAACATTATTATTATTATTATTATCATTATTATTATTATTATTATTATTATTATTATTATTATTATTATTACTGTTATCGTTATTATTATTATTAGTAGTAGTAGTAAAGCAATGAAAATATAAAAACATAGTCAAAATAGAGGTACTACTACTACTACTAACTATAACAATAATAACAATGGATGGAGTGTATGCTAATGTATATTAATGTGTGTATATACGTGTACAGTATTTTGTTGGTTGTGTTGATTTATTTGTGAGTGTGCTTTAAATGTGAGGATGTGAAACTATAGCAGGGGTACTCGGCGTTGTCTAGAAAAAAACCTTTGATTGTGCATACCGACATTTCCTGGCCACCCTCCCTCCCCCTGGTCCCATTTTACCTATTGAACCTTGAACCCAGCGATATAATCCTCTTGGACCTAGTCCTACCGTGGACCTATATTCCCTCTATCCACCCACCCGCCGACACTGCCCGCCCACTCCACCCGCCTTGCCCACCCCGTCAATTCATATACCCATCAAACCCATTGTAGCTACTAATGATAAGGTTGTAAAAGTAATAAAATAAATAAATAAAATAACGGTAACTGGCTATCATGTTTCCATAATGCTGACCATTATTTCTAATTAGTCCTAATATTGGCCATCAGGGGCGCCACTTTAGCAACTGCAATGTACACATTTAAAGTCACTGCAAAAAATTACACCTGTCTGAGCTGTTTAAAGAGATCTATATGCATCCCCCTCGATTTTCACAGACAGCACTCGATAGAAGAACATCACTGTGTGCCGGTTTTTCTCTTCATTATAAGACTCCGCTTTCCCATGGATATTTCTATTGCTTGTATTATATCTATCTACCTATCAGCCTATCTATCTATCTGTCTAAAATATTCACGTGTGTGTGTGTGTGTGTGTGTGTGTGTGTGTGTGTGTGTGTGTGTGTGTGTGTGTGTGTGTGTCCAAAGCTAGATCACAAGCAGAAGGAAGTGAGGCAGGCCACACGCAGATGGGGCAGGTGGAGGGAGTCAGGTAAAGGGGAAAGTAAAAGAGGTGGACGATGTCTAGATTTAGTGAGGGGACGAGGGCTATAACTGTGCCTGGGACGTCAGCAGGAGGCAGAACAGAGGAATGTAAGGCAGGGAAGGGCCGGTGTGAGTCAAAGGACTGGGGTTAAAAGGGGTGAAGAGAGGAAGTATGGTCACCTGGGAAACGTGAGAAGTGGAGGGGATGTGGAAATAACTTGGCGAAAAATAGAGTAATTTTAGTGGAAACTGCTAAAACAAAATGGTATAAGGAAACACAGAATGGCAGTGGATGTTAGGAGAAATGGCTCGTAAGGGAATAAAGAATGTGTAATGGAGGCAAATAGAAAAATAAAATAAAATCAAGGAGCGCACAAACTGAGGTGCAAGAATATCGTGAGATATGAACACAAAAATAATGTGTAGCAAGAGCAGGTAGGAGAGAAACAAATGTAAGGGAAAACGAACGATACGGTGGAATAGGAACGAGGAAAGGGAAATAGAAATAAGACGGAAGATGGAGCATTGGAGAGGGTAAAAGGGTATGAAGGAATGGACGCAGCTGGCAGAGGAATTACTGTAATAATCTCTCATGCTCCTATGACTTACTAGCTTGAGCAGTTCTTGGTGTGCTTTACCATGGGAGTTAGCGGTACAAATATCAACACTCTGTGGCTCTGTTTCTCACTCACAGCTGAATAAAATTGTATGGCTTTAGCTGGATTATAATACGAGAAAAGACGCGACCATGATAGAGAGAGAGAGAGAGAGAGAGAGAGAGAGAGAGAGAGAGAGAGAGAGAGAGAGAGAGAGAGAGAGAGAGAGAGAGAGAGAGAGAGAGAGAGAGAGAGTTTGTTTTTAAGCTGCTTAAGTGGTAACTGTCTGGTAATAACGAGAACTTTGTAGTTAAATATATCAGCCATATCATTATCGCCATTATTCATTACCACAATAAGACATTCTGGTGGCTGCACGAACACAAAAGGAGGCTTAAGCCGCAAGGGTTAATGGAAAATGTTTTTAACACTTCCAACCGTTAGTTGCAAGAGTGAAATGCAATAGGCGTCATCGTGGTGGAGGAGTTAGGGGCATAACAAGATACAAGCATTACACTTATCTGAAAAAAAAAAGATTCCATGTCTCAGGAATAAAATTTTAATGAATTGCCTCTCCTAACAAAGATTTATTGCGGGGTGAAGTACAGGAGACAGGGATAGTTTCTGCACGGCACTCTCCTCTCTCTGGTTTTCCTGACACGCAGATCTCACTTTACGTCATGACACACAAATCGTAAGTTATTCAGTCTGGGCACAGGATTTTTTTCAGTAACCTCTTATATAAACGGAAAAAGGAAAGAAATAAAAATCGTCATAGAAGCCTACCGAAGTGGTGAAGTGGAAGTGTTTCTAACGCCTTCAGAAAGATATTTTTCTTTTTCCAGGGTGAATGAAATCGTCAGCAGGTAGCAAGGGTTAAGCAGGAAACGACGTCATGATACTGATAGGATATGTCTGGCATCTTCCTGATTATTCAAAGAACCTTCCTTAAGTGAGTGAGTTTGCATCATGTGTGTGTGTGTGTGTGTGTGTGTGTGTGTGTGTGTGTGTGTGTGTGTGTGTGTGTGTGTGTGTGTGTGTGTGTGTGTGTGTGTGTGTGTGTGTGTGTGATGTATTTTCTAAGACGAATAAAATCGTCCGTGGGTTGCACAGAATACTTAAGTTAGTCATATTCTACTCTATAACAAACAGCCTCAAAGCGACCAATAGGGTTGCTGCTGTTTGCTTTCCTTTGTACTCCATTGACGTCATAGCAACGATAAAATTGGTGTCTTCCTTTAAGATTATGCAAAGAGCTCTCCTTAAGTGAGTTTGCTTGCGTCATGTGTGTGTGTGTGTGTGTGTGTGTGTGTGTGTGTGTGTGTGTGTGTGTGTGTGTGTGTGTGTGTGTGTGTGTGTGTGTGTGTGTGTGTGTGTGTGTGTGTGTGTGTGTGTGTGTGTGTGTGTGTGTGTGTGTGTGTGTGTGTGTGTGTGTGTGTGTGTGTGTGTGTGTTCCGCATGCTTTCAACTGCGTGTACAATCACGTGAGTGTCATCACTTACGTTTATGTCCATTCCCCTCCCTCTCCCCATTCCTCCCTCTCCCGCTCGCCCTTCCTCCCTCTCCCTCACTCCCTTCCTCTCTCTCCCTCTTCCTCTCTCTCCCTCTCCCCCCCTCCTCCCCTTCCCCCTCTCACACCAACTTCCTTTCCTCTCTCCACATAATTTCTCGTCTTTTTATTTCCTTCCTTCTGCCCCATTCTGAAATACCTACCCTTCTCCTCTAACGTCTCTCCCCATTATATTCTAGTCTCCTTTTTCCTGCCTCTCTTTCTCTCCCCTTCTCTTTAATTTTCTCTCTCTCTTTCCTCTTGTCAACTTTTCTTGCTTTCCTTCCTTTCATTTCTTCTCAATTTTCTCCCTCTTTACCCTACTTTCTTCTTTACTCTCTTTCTGCCCCTTCCCTCTTTTCCATCCTCTATTTTCATTTCGCACCAACCCTTCTTTTTCTTCTATTACTTTTACTTGCCGTTCTCTCCTCTTCTATCTCTCCCCTCCATCTCCCTCCACCTTTTCCTCATCCCTCCCCATCCCGTTCTTCCCTCCCCTTTATTCCTTTCTTCTCCCCCATTTCTTCCTTTCTCCATCCTCTCCTCTCTTCCCTTCCACTCTTTTTTCACTCCCCTCCTCTCCGTCTTCCTTACCTTCCCCTTCCCCCTCCCCCTTCCACGACAGGTGCACCAGCCAATTACTGCTCACGTGGACACTCACGGTTCTCGAGACGTGGAGGACGGCAGGTAGTGAGTAGGGAGGGAGGGAGGGGAGAGTCAGAGGGGAGGAAAGGAGGGGTTTATGGAGGGAATGAGGGAGGATGAAGGGAAGGTATGATAAAGAAGATAGTCTTGAGGAAAGGAGGAAGGCATTAGGGAGCTGGAGGGAAGAAATAACGAAGGGAGAGATGCAGGGAGGAAGGGGAGACAGGAGGGACGCAGGGGAGGCAACAGAGGGAAAGGAGCACAGACAGACAGGGAGGGCGAGGGAGTTAGAATTACACAGTTACACTACAAACAGTATTATAGATTCACATACCTTATGGCCCCTTTTGGGCCGTGACAGAAATAATAATAATAATAATAATAATAATAATAATAATAATAATAATAATAATAATAAATAATAATAATAATAATAGAATCAATTCTTTAATTAAGAAGTCTCTGTCCCTTCCTTCAGCCCACCCAACCAATAGACTTACAGAAAACAGAAACTAGAAAACAGTCAGAGAGCGCATAGCTCCGCCAATGCCATTAAACAGGATTCGGATCCGGATCCGTGGAGATAGGATCCGGATTCGGATCAGCCCCCAAATGTAATAAATTCTTTCTTGGTCCATGCCCTTCCTTTCCACAAAATTTTATCGAATTTCATTGAGAACTTTTGGAGATATCGTCTGGACAATCAGACAGACAGACACACAGACAGGCAAGCATAAGTGAATACATAACTTCCTTCAAATTCGTTGACGGAGATAATAACACTTAGAAACAAAACAATATGCCTTAAGTAGATGTAATAGGTATATAAACTATTACTGAATGTGAGACTACTTACATGTTAAATCACATGGCTAGATACATACGAATATATATATATATATATATATATATATATATATATATATATATATATATATATATATATATATACAGTATATATATATATATATATATATATATATATATATATATATATATATATATATATATATATATATTATATAAGAAATCATAATAAAGGTCTTTAGAAATTACCTATGCATTTAGCTCCAGTGAGTAAGGCACGATAGCATTCGCATTAATTATGCCCTAAATTGATGATTGGACAATTTATAAAGCAAGTGTGGAAATTTATTCTCTCCCTCTTAAGATCACCGCCACTCAAAGTTATGTTACTCGTAACTGTGTGGAGAGGCAATGCCATCCTCATCAAGCTGTTGTCTAGTCTGTTTTTTGAATACCTTAACAGCTCTACCCTTAGAACGTTATTTCGTTCGTTAATAATACAGAATATTAAGATTTTTTTAAATTTTTTTTTAAAGGAAGACTGACAGTTTAAATCTCCATATCATTACCGGTGTGAAGGAGTAGTGGGCATAATGTAGAGGAAAGTAAATACAGGAAAGGATGACTGTGGTGTATATTGAACACTGTCTTATATGGTACGAGGACTAGAACACAGGGAGGTTAAGGAAAGAGGAAGGCAAGGTAAGGGAGAGGTATGGACAGAAGGAAAAGAATAAGGAGAAAAATAAAAGGAAAACCGGAAGACAGTGAGGAAGAGAGGAGAAGAGAATAGGAGAAAGAGAAGAATGAGTATAAGAAGCAAATGGGCGAAAAGAAAGGAGGAAGCAAAAGTAGGTGAAGAAGGAAAGGGAGGATGACAAGAGGTACAAGAAAGGGAAGAAGAAAGACAGACAATGATTAGGGAATATGAAAAACGACACAGAGGAATGATGACGGGAGGACTGAGGACGAGAATGAAATGGAAAACGGAAAAAATCAAGGATTGAAGAAAGGAATACGATGAAAAAGAGAGAGACAGAAAGGGATGAGAAAAGAGGGAAGTAGGAAAGCAATTATTTTAAGTTGAGTGAGGGAGGGAGACTGGAAGAAAAGACTGGAAAAAGACAGCGAGAGTTACTGGGGTAGAAGTTAATGAGGGAGGGGAAGAGGATGGGTGAGAGAAAAACAGGAACATGAAGTTGGAGAAGATGATGGATGGATATGGAGTGGGGAAGGAGGGAGAAAGAGTGCCTGTTGAAGGACATGTAAAAGAGAGGGGGATAAGCTAGAGGAGAAGAAAAAGGAAACCACGAAGAACTGAAGTAATGCTGAGAGTTACTGGGAAGAAGGAGGGAAGGCTATGAGATGAATAAGGGCTACATAGTGATACTTAGGACATAGGACATACAGATAACAGAAGATCTACTGGCAAACAACTCGGTGGTTCGCTGGGGTAAACTAATTTCGCTAGAGATCAAAGTAACGGGAGTGAGAAAAGGTTAGAAAAGAGGACGACAAGAGGATGAAGCAAAGTGAAATATAGGTGAAGGAAAGGAGGAATGGCAGGAATGAGAAGGATTGGAGGGAAAGAGCAGAAAAATAGGGGTGGAGAGAGAGAAGTGAAATGAAGTAATGAAGGTGAAAACGTGACGGATGGAAGAGGGAACTGAAGGAAGGACAGTTAGACAGATAAAGAGATAAACAGACAGATGAACAGAGAGAGAGAGAGAGAGAGAGAGAGAGAGAGAGGTAATGAACGAAACAAAACAGGAGTAGAAGATAAATGTGCAGGAAAAAAGTTGAAAGAAATGGTGGATGGAGACATTAAAAGCAAGGTTAAGAGTGGAGGGAAGGAGAAAAATAAAGGAAAAATGAGAGGAATTAGAAGGGATGAATAAGGAAGGACAAAGATGAAAGAAGAATGATAGAAGAAAGAACTAAATGAAGGCGAAGAAGAGCAGGAAGAATTCGAATGTGAAAGCATTTATTGAGATTACTATAATGCACATTACAACAAAATGTGCAAAATCTCAAAAGGGTAAAGGAGCTTAGGCTTACTTTATTCTACTCAGGCTGTTAAAGATACATTATTATAGCACTGTACTGACAATCCTACATAATTTCATATTTTTTGCATGAACCAATCATTGTTTAAAATTTCCGCGTACATATGTAGGTTTGTGTAAACACACTTGCAAATGTGCGCACTACTGCGTGTTATAATATTTGTGCCTTTGCCTCTATACTCTTACAACTAAATCAAAGCACACCGGCACAAGCATTTTACACTTGGTATGTAAACCTTATAGGTACCGTACATGCACTAATTACTAATATAGGCATACTGCCCCGAGAAATAAGGGCTATTTTTACCCGTTATGAATTATCTTTTCAGATTTTTTACACTTCCTTAATAATTCATCTATTTTCTCTTCATTCAAGATCCATTTCATCTATTCTGTTTCACTGCAAGTATCATTATTTCTGTAGGTATTTAGTTATGGACATTCTAACACATAGTGATGGAGGGTGTGTGACCTTGACTGCTCACACAATCTACAACATGTGTCATAGGTAATGTTGTTAGTATCTAATTGCCAGCAGTACACAGATCCCAGTCTCAGCCTTGTACATATAGCAACATTCCATTTGCTAGTGTATCTCCCATATGTAAAGTCAGCGTTGTTTAGTACCTGAGAATAATATTTCATGATGTTGCTGTTGGCATATTTCTTCTCCATGATTTTCGATTCTCTTGTGTCTTGTGTTTATTTGATTCTGATCTTTATTTGTTTTAAGGTTAGGAAACATTCAATATCAATAGCATTCTTTCCTGTGGCATTCTTGGCAATAGCATCTACCCTTTCTTTACAGTTTATCCCTACATGAGATGGTTGCTATGAAAAAGTAACATTTCTTCCTGCTGAGTTTAGCTTATGAAGTATATTTTTGCATTCCAAGACTATTGTTTCATGGACTGGATTTTTACTTTTAAATGATTCTTGCGTCCCACGACTGTCACAGAAGAAGCATGCATCCCCTTCACCATTTATTACCTATTTTCAAGCGAGTACTATAGTATACAGTTCAGCTTGTGTTGATGAAATGCCATATTATAATCTATAGCCAAGTTCCGTTTCTAAACACGTTTTGGTACTGAGGTCTCTTATCGGGATTCCACACCCTGCTCTGCCAATGTCCATTACTGATCCATCACAATAAATACGGTTTGTGTCATTTTCTGTCACAGTATGTTTGCTTTGTTCAAATATTGTTTCCATCATCTCAACAGAGTACAAACTTCATTTTTTTTCCCTATCTAAAGGCATTACATCTACATTTATATCCCTTTCTTTCCATGGCGGTTTACTATGATTACGAGCTAGAGCCAAGCCCTCGCAGGTCCCTCGTCAAGTAGTGGCATTTTCTCACATATGAGCGGCCCAACCCAGGCAGGCCCTGCCCGACCCGGCCCGGCCCTGCCCGGCCCGGCCCGACCGTAACGCTTTTGAGAAACTTATATATCAGCAACCACAGGGTCGTTCGCTGCGTGATTTGTACCACATGATAGCTCCATTCTTTAAGATGTGTTTATGACAGGTTTCATCACACCCCGGCGGTGCACGTGGCACGCGACACGCGCCAAGTGCAGCATGTCGAAAATCTTTAAAGGGCCACAGGCCAGACAGTTTGTCGTAAAAACATGAAACTTGGTAAGCTGATAGCCATCAACATACTCTAGGCACCCTCGAGTAGTAAGGTGACATTTCATTGCTTTCGGATTTAAATGGCCTCTCGCACCTCGCCGACAAGGGCGTTTTACTGGTGTACACAACTGCAAAATAGGTTGTAATTGTGTATGCCCTCAGCCACCTGTTTTATGTATCCTCTCTTGCCTTGTTTCCCTTCTGGAAACAAGGCAAGAGAGGATACATAAAACAGGTGGCTGAGAACATACACAGTTACAACCTACTTAGCACTTGTGTACATAGGGGGAAGAGGGAGGGAAAGGAGGATGGAAAGAGACAATGAAAATGAGAGGAAACTAATGAGTGAAGAAGAAGGAAGGTGAAAGAGGTGTGTATGGAAGGAGGAGGAACTGAAGGAAAGACCAGAGGATGGAGATAGAAGGAAAAAATGGAAAGGAGGGAAAGAGGAGGAAAGAAAGAGGAAGAAAAATTACTCAGGAGGAAAGGATGAAGGGAAGGAGGGTGTCTAATATAGTGAGGGGAGAAGGGACGGGGAAAGGAAGAAGGCGTGATGCAGTTAGCGGTTGAGAGAGAGAGAGAGAGAGAGAGAGAGAGAGAGAGAGAGAGAGAGAGAGAGAGAGAGAGAATGTGTGTGTGTGTGTGTGTGTGTGTGTGTGTGTGTGTTTCCCGACACCGGTCCAGTCTTCATACTTCCTTGATCTTTCTTAGGCTTCCCTGTATTAGTGTGTGGATATAATAAAGCGCGAAAAACCACAAACCAGATGCAGAGGCAGCGTTTTCTGTTATAAACGCAAACAATCAGACGGACAAACAAAAGGACACGCATAATGCTCACACGTCAACAGTTTAAGTTCAGAAAACTGGTTTTTGGGGCAATACTAATTATAAGGCAATGTCGTCAAGTCGTCTTGCTAACCAGTTCAATCTCATGATGCATTTTTGTATTTTATTCTGTTCCCAAACTAGTTTATTTACTATAAACAGGGTCTGTAGTGGTAAGTGTGTTAACAATTAAAGCTAATCTATCGCTTCACCATTAGAAAAGGTCTTCCTGAGCTCAATAAAATCATTAGGAGTGAGCTTAATTTTAATACAATTGCGTTTTCACAGTGAAAGTGTTCACCTTTGTATGTGAATATTTAATACCGTCACTGCCACTGCCACCATCATCATCATATCCCCATTCCCTACTGTTATAAATCTGTAAAAAGTGATTATCATGATAAGAAAATAGCAATACATACTTAATACGCCATGGCCGAAGAGTTCTTAGTTACTGAGATGTAAATGAGTAAAGAACCAGGAACAAATTTGAACAAACTGAGCATGATTAAAAACAACCACCTTCATTATCATTATGGAACACTGTTTCAACCATTATGAATGGGATGGAGAGGATCCAGTTATAAGTCGAAAACTATACAATTACAGAATTAGAAACTATCATCAGAGTGACTAATAAAAATGTGTCAGATCTCTAAACTGGACATTTTCTCACTATTGATGCCTTCTGACCGTACGAGAACGATCTTATCTTTATGCCTTTAACAACAACAACAACAACATCTTACTTTATGTCCTCCTGGGGGTCCAAGCTAGACCACACAATCCGAACATTAAAGATATGTAGCCAGTCGCTCTTAAGTCAGCATCATTGTTTACGCAACTGACCCTAACCATCCCTTGGATATAAATCTCAGTGGGCTACATTTGGTTGGAGATCTGAGGCAAACTTTTGGATACGTGATACTACTTAATGTGGTAAATTGTTTCCTGGACTATGTGAAGCTTTTGGGTTGTCATTCAATGTAGTAGAATAGCAGTACATTATTTGTTGGGTCTGGAAGGAAGCTATAGGAGGTTGTGGGGAGTATAAAATCTCCTGAAAGACGGACTGAGAGAAAATGATGTAGAAACACACCCGTAAACTCTTCTTTTCCTTCTAGCCACGTTGTGCCTGATCAATTGTTTTATTCTTGGCACCTGCGGATGATTTTATTCAGCGTCGGAAAGACCTCATGTGTCTGAGGGGTACGGTAAGTGAAACCACATTCATCCCCTCTGTTTCGAAAAATTTATCTCAAAAAAAAAAAAAAAAAAAAAAAAAAAGTCACTTTTCTCTTTTTTATATAAGTCTTCCCTCTTTTACACTCGATCTCTACGTTTTCCATTACCATTCCATCCCTCACTCTCTCTCTCTCTCTCTCTCTCTCTCTCTCTGCAGCATTGTCCCTATTTTTTTCTTGTTATGCTCTCTCTCTCTCTCTCTCTCTCTCTGTAACATTGCCCCTATTTTTATTATACTCTCTCTCTCTCTCTCTCTCTCTCTCTCTCTCATCCTACACGTACGCCTCCTACCTCCCTTTCGGCCACTCATCCTAAAAATACTTGAATGCGATGCGGAAGGCTGGATATAAAAAGGAGTGACGCTAATGTGACGTTACAGTGCGTCACTCCCTGTAGGCGTGGTGGGACGTGGTGGTGTAACTGCGGAGGAAGGGTGGACGGGCAGATGAATGGATGGCTGGATGAATGGCCTGATGCATAAATGGATAAATGGGTAAACGAATTTGGAGACTGATGGATGCTTGGGTGGTTGGATTGATGAATGGATGGATGAATGGGTGGTTGGATGGATGGATGGATGGATAGATGGATGGTTGGTGGATGGCTGGTTGGATGGCTGGATGAATGGATGGATCGAAGGAGAGATGGGTGGGTAGATGGATGGAGATTAGATGGATGGTTATTTGGATGGGGAGATGGATGACTGGCCCAGTAAACAGGTTTATGAATGAAAGAATGAATGAACAAAAGAACGAAGGAACAGATAAATGAATGAATGAATAAATGAATGATTAAATGAATGAATGAATGGAAGAATGAAAGACCAAATGAATGAATGAATGAATAAATGAATGAAAGAACGAGTGAATGAATGAGTGAATGAATGAATGAATTAATGGAAGATTGATTGATGGGTGGGTGGATGACAGGGAGTTATGTGAATCAATTAGTGGATGAATGGATGGATATTGAGAAAGATGGGCGAATGGGTGAATGGATGATCAGGTAAAATATACTTGTAAATGAATGACTGGATGAGTAAATGTAGATGGGTATATGAATGAATGAATGAATGAATGATGGATTAATGGACGGATGGATGGACGATTATAAAGAGGTATGGATGAATATGTGGATGACTGATCGACTGAAGGTGAGAGATATTATTAAAGTGTGACGCCAGTGTGACGATTCAGTGGGTGGCTGTGAACTGGCAGAGCGGGAGGGACAGATGGGGATTAATGGATGGATGGACGGATGGAAGGTGGATGAAGGGATATGTGGACGGATGAATGGATGGATGGATGATGGATGGATGGACAATGATTGAGTGGATGGACGGGTGGCTGAATGAATGAACAGATAGGTGAAAGAAAAGATGGATGGGTTTATAGATGGAAGGATGGAAAGAAGCTGGATAGATGGTTGGGTGAATGGATAGATGAATAAAGGACTGGAAGGATGAAGAGATAGATGAATGAGGATTAGATAAGAAGATTCATGAGTTTTGAACAAGATGCTTAAATTGAGGGGTGGTTCGTAAGGTATATGGATAATTGGACTGTTATTTGATAGAATGGATGGTTGGACGGGTGAGGATAAATGGATGAAGGACAGACCTGTTCCCAGACCTAAAAGTAGGAAAGAGCTACAAAGATTTTTGGGAATGGTAGGTTATTACAGGAGATTTGTTCTTAACTTTTCAATTCTTGTATCACCACTTACAGACCTACTGAAAAAGGGAGTTGAATTTGCATGGACCGATAACTGTGAATCCTCTTTCAACAAACTTAAAGCTATTCTATTAAGTCAGCCAGTGCTCGCTACTCCAAATTTTGCTAAGCCTTTTAAGATGGCTGTTGATGCAAGTGATACAGGAGCTGGGGCTGTTTTGCTGCAAGAGGATGATCAGGGTATTGAACACCCTGTATCTTATTACAGTAAGTTCACTCCACCTCAAAAGAACTACTCAACTATTGAGAAAGAGCTTTTGGCCTTGATTTTGGGTTTACAGCATTTTTCATTTTATTTGTGTTCTGGTTTTGACCCCATAGTCATTTATACCGATCATAACCCACTGAAATTCCTTAG
>NC_137027.1:405000-425000 GCF_032717465.1 Coenobita brevimanus | reverse complement strand
GCGGACCTTTATGTGTGTGTGTGGGGGGGGGGGGTATGTGTGGACCAGCGTGTGAGTGTGTGTAGTAGGAACCTGTGTGTGTGGAGGGTGTACATATGCGGGTTACTACTCTTTCTATAAATATACCTGTGACTTTATACCAACAGGTATATATGTAATGGAACAAGATTTTCTTACTGACGCAAGATCCGAACAGGAAATCAAGGTAAGCCCAAGACAAGTCATGTGCTAGACTGCATCTTCTTAAGGCACGGATTGGGCGAACAGAGGCGAAGAAAACGGGTGTCAGCATAAAACACGCAAGAGTGTTTTGCAAGCTTTGTCGCTTTTAAAAATTTCGAGCTGCAAAGTATCTTTACACTCTCCACAGTCACTCCAGACAGAGGATTATAAAAATTAGTTATAAGTTCTTGCTGATCCTCAAGCTGTCTTGTGTGTGTGTGTGTGTGTGTGTGTGTGTGTGTGTGTGTGTGTGTGTGTGTGTGTGTGTGTGTGTGTGTGTGTGTGTGTGTGTGTGTGTGTGTGTGCGCGCGCGCGCGCGCGCGCGCGCGCGCGCGCGTTTGTGGCGAACTGGAACCTCTAGAAGACACACAGAATCCATAACGGAAGAGTATTGTAGTTTGTGAAGAAGCAAAGATTCCAAGTAGATGTACTATTCAAAACGGCTATGATTGCCTTGCTGAAGGGATGTGAAAATCACCGAACCTACCCTCCTTGAATCTTAAATGTATATCTACTTTCGTGACACTTGTATAGTCAATTGGCATAAACCAGTGCTGTCTAATTAATCAACGTCAGGCACAGAACCAGCAGCCAGAAGACCCACCCTAGCGAGAATGAATGATACTCATGTAGCTGACACATCCATTTGAACAGAACTTATAGATTTATACTACAGGCCCAGTAAATTTGTGTACTGTAGATATCTCTGTTATATTTCCATCTGTCACTGTGTTTTTATTACCGGTAACTACATTCATGTGTGTAATAAAAGTTGCAACGGTAGCCTATGTTGCTAGTGTCAGTACCCAAACTCGGCACATTATGATAAAAAAGATTTTAAAAAGTGCTGGTATGCAAATACCAATCAGTAAATATGTGAGTCTACTTTCCACCCTAGCTACCTATCTATCTGTCTATAAAATATACATAAATATAAAAAATAAACACACACACACACACACACACACACACACACACACACACACACACACACACACACACACACACACACACACACACACACACACACACACACACACACACACACACACACTTCATACTTCAGAACCCTCCCTAAGGGCCTGAGAGATTGTTAATTATTATCCTCGTGCAAGACTGACGTAAATCAGTTCAGATAACATTATTGGTGTAAATTCCCAATCATACCTCCCACGATATTAACAAAGGGTCTGTCAGGCGATCTGTAATGGAGTTAAAACTTTCTTATAATACACATAATGCATTGCATTGTTACTGTAGTGAAACGCAATTACGTTTGTGAAAAAGGTAGATGAACACCTGCCCGGCACATTGCCACCTCACTAATACAACACTGCGCTGTTTGTGAAAGATTCTTCTATACGTCTATCTATCTATCTATCTATTGCCAGACGCCTCAATCCCGTTTGGGGTGGCCACAAACAAATCGCCTCCAAGTCGCCCTGTCCCCCGCCATTTCACTGCCCTGCTCCCAACTCACACCCCCCTCTCTCATATACCTCTCCACCCCATCCCTCCATCTCATCCTCGGTCTCCCCCTCCCTCTTCCACCCTCCACCTTACTCATATACACTCTCTTCGTCAGTCTTTCACCCTTCATCCTCTCCACGTGAATGATGGTAATGAAACCTGAATGGAACCTGGAAGTATAACATCACAACTAAACTCAGCTGCAACCCCTTCCGGGATCATGAGAGGCTCACATACCCCTCCACTACCCACACTGCTGCTCCTGACCCTGGCTGACCTCGCTAGTGGGGTGGGAGAGGGGGAAGGGCTAGAGGTGGGTGTACATGGGAGGGACGGGATATAGGGGAAGGGTGGGAGTTGTGCAGTGTCAGTGATCACGTGTCAACATCATGGAAGAGTCTAGGGCTCATATTCTCGTCGACTTAAGAGACTTCCTATTATGTTTTCCTCACCCGTTGACTTTTGCATATAGCGATGTATAGTCCTGTCTTTCATGTTATGTATATAAACTGTGTCGATGATACAAAGACATAAATTTTACACAGGAGAATATCAAAGCGTACTGTACAAAATAAATCGCAAGAGAATCTCCCTAACATAGGAGAATACGTGCCTGACACACCACAACAACAGTAGCTAAACCAGGCCGCGGTGAACACATTCCTGGGTGGTGACGTCACAGCTGTCAATACAGCAGGTAGTGACGTCTGAAATCTGGCTCCGCTCCAGGGTGACGTCACCAGGCACTCTCACCGGGGATGTCAGACTCACAGGCTCGGCGGTCAGGGTGAGGGGAAGGGGGTGGAGAGGAAGAAGAGGAAGAAACAGAATTAATGCCTATCGACTCCTCACCAATACACAATCTTCCCCTAGAGTATAGCACACAATAATCGTATTTATATTCAGGTCTACAAATACACTGCTAGGTGAACAGGGACATAGAACAAACGAACTTTCCCTAAAAATCTGACCAACCCGAGAAATAAAGGGAGGGGAGAGAGGAGAGAATGACAGGAAGGAAGGGAAGGGAAGGGCGAGGAAGGTAAAGTAGGGAGTGCAAACAAGTAATAACTACAAGGGAAAGCAAACAACAGTAGACCCATTAGTCCTTTCTAGGCTGTTTGATTAGTCCTGTGAGTTATAGATGAGGGATAAGGCTTGTAAAGATATGAAGAGCAGAGGACATGATAGGGAATACATGAGTGGGGATGCAGTTGAAAAGGAAGGAAGGGAAAGGAAGGAAGGGAAGATGAAGGGGAGGGGGAGAGTGGCATGAATGTGAAAAGAGGATTGTGGAAGGAAAGGGAAGGACGAGGTGAAGCGGGAGGGAGGAGGGCAGGGCGGGGATGGGAGTAGGTGAGAGGGTATGGGACAAGGAGAGAAAAAAGGGGTGGAAGAGACTGGGTGGGAGAGGGATAACAGGGGAAGGAGGACAGGGGGAGGAGACGGGAGAGAATGGGAGGAAAGGGGGTGGAGGGGAATGGAAGGTAGAGAAGAGGAGGGAAAGGAAGAGAAGGCAAGGGAATGAACATGGAGGATACGGGATGAAATGGGAAGGAAGGGATGGAGAGCAGGATGGAGATTAGAAGTGCGAGAAGAGGATGTGAGGGGAAGGGTGAGGCGGGAAAGAAAGTGAAAGGGAAACTTGGAAAGAAGGGGAGGGAGGAGGGGATGGCGAGGAGAGGACGGGGAAGGAAGGGGAAAGGAGATGAAGGGTAGAAAAGAGATGGAGGAATGGGGATGAGAGGAAAGGGAAAGGGAGGAGAAGGAAGGAGGAGAGAGGAAGTGAAGGGAGGGAAGGGGATGATGTGTCCTACTTCCGTCAGTCAGCTTTCCCTCTACACATTCATTAGCCACTCCACTGCAATGGTTTATCTCTGTTAATGTCACAAAAGTTGATTCACCAGAATGAATCCCGGGTAACTGGCAGGTTAAAAGCTATCTGTGTAACCTTTTCCTTGACATGATGAAATTTGAATATACATTTTCGTTAATGCAAGATGTTTTTATTCAGCTGAGAGAATCAATGCTCATGTAACGGGTTAAAAGCTATCTTTACAATTATTTCAATATATTGGTGAAGCCCAGGGATTTTACTGTTGCTTATTAGAGACGACTTTTAAATTTAGTTAAGATTATTCATGGGGAAGTAAAGTGCTAAAAACCATCCATATACAACATTTCATTGTGTTTATGGTATTTCGGAATATATCCTCGCTGATGCCACGTGTTTGTTCACTCAAGGGGACGCATAATGGGGTTGCATGTTTTTCGTTGCGATACTTGAACTTGGTTATTTACTGCCATTAGTGTAGTTTTTTTTCCTTTATGCCTAACCCAGAAACCTGTGAGGGGTGGCCTCTACAAAGACCTCCAAGTATTTTTACCCTCACTCAGTAACGCCAAACCTTACACATTCTCGCCAATGCTAAACGATTTTATTCAAACGATTTTACCTTTGGAACTTACCTCACTCCCCCAGCAGAGTCCTCCCTCATCACTATAAATAAGCGTATGATGAGGACGCAGCTGTCAGAAGTCAGAATGCGGCCGTCATCACACACATGGGAACATATAGGAGACCCGTGCCAAGGTGGAGGCTTTGCGGTTCTTATTAGCAAAGTATTTCCTCTCTGTATATCATGTGATTATCAAATGGATATTTCTGGTTCCCATTTTAGCCTATTCAGCATGATAATGTCTCTTAAAACGGATTTATGCTACTGATAAAGAGCAATATCTACCTCTGACGTGGCGGCTCGCTGTAAAAGGGTTAGAAACAATTTTTCCTTCCGTTCAGCAAGTTGAAACGTTTGTACATCTTAACCTAATCATTGCCAGACAGTTTTGTTATGCTCAGAGGATGACCTATCGTAGCAAGAGGGCTAAATTCCTTGTGGCAGAGTTACCCATTGTCAGACTAAGTTCGACTTTTGGCAGAGTAATTGCTTTTCACTATCTCCTTTTCTAACTTCACAGCTTGAGCGAAGGAGTCGGCGGCCAGCACTAACTCTCCAGGGAGGTTCTGAGCAAGGTCTAGTGAGAAACAAGGTCTTGTGGGGAAAATCTGCCCTACGGTGAATACAATAGTCGGCCGTAACAAGACTAAAACACCAACGACGTCGTTGTGGCGTAACGGTTACTACTTACATACTGTATATATTATTTATGGCAGTTTGATATTGAAGTGATATAAAAGTGTAAAAGAGAATATTAAGGAGAACGAATCAAAATACACAACTTGGTCCAGATACTCTGTTTTTCTTTCTTTTTCATTTACTTCGCTTACTGTAGCTCAGTGACAGAATGAGACAATGCTAAAACTTTACATCTTTTACACAGCACCCCCGAGTCACTAGTAGCATATTTAGTGTCAGTCTATTGTTACAATTCGGCATTCAGAATGGGGTGATAGCGATTTTAAGCCAAGTTAAAGTGAAAAGGGTATAAGAGTAGCTGTTCTCGGACCCGGGCTTCACGCCACACCTTGGTCTGTATCACCACACACCTTTCAGACGTCTTCTTTAAGCCATTCATGATCGCATCAGTTCTCGTATTTTATTCCAGCTAACTTCAGACGATTTTGTTAAGATGAGAGTGAGTACAGGATCTGAGTGTTAATACTGGTCCATTAACCCTTTCCCGGTCATTTCACCTAACACCAAACGACTTAGTTCAGCTGACAGTGAGTCACTGGAGTTTGAAGGTGTTATTATCGATTATCACCATCATCATCATTCGCCTCCTCTTCTTCCTGCTCTTCCTCTTCTTCCGTTACATCTTCCTCCTTCCTTCCCCTTTCCCTCGATTGTGTTTTATTACAGTTGTTCTTGTTGCCTTCTTACACTCTTTCCTTCCTTTCTTCTCTCACTTCATTTCCCTTTTCCTTTTCCTCCATCTCTTCTTTTTCTTCCCATTCTTTTCTATTCGTCTTTCCATCCTCCCTTCCTTCTTCCCATCTTTCACTCACCCCTCCTTTCTCTCTGCTCTTCTGTCTTCCATATCTCTTTCTTTCACTTCTATTTTCTTTTTCCGCTTTGCTTTGCTTTGCTTCTTCTTCTTCCTTTCTCGCTCTTTCCTTTTTTCTTCCTCTCCATCCTCTCTGCTTGCCTCTACTCCCTTCCATAATTTATTTATTTTTTCGTTTCCTGCATCATCTCTTCATCCATCCCTCTTTCTCCATCCTCTTTTGTTTCAGCTCTCTCTTCTTACTTTTTATACCTTTTCTTCTTCATAGTTTATTTCCTCTGTTTCTTTCCTTCATTATTTACTCTATGTTCTTCTTTTCGTCTTTCCTACTTTCCTTGCTCCTTTCTACATTTCTCCTTTCTTTACTTTCATTCTTCTTCCTCCCTTACCATCATAATCTTTTCCTTTTCATCCTTCCTTCCTTTCTCCCTCCCCTTCCTTCCTTCTTTCCTTTTTTTCTTATTCTCTTCCTTTTCCTCCTTCCATCCTTTCTTTACTCTTTCCTTCCATCAGCTTCCTTCCTTCTTTCCTCCCATTCCCCCTTTCTTCCTTGCTCTTTCCTTCTTTCCACTTTCCTTACATTCCTTCTTCTTTCCTTCCTTCTGCCCTTCCTTCCTTTTTTTTCATCCATCTTTTCTTCTTTTCATCTCCCTTTCATCTTTGTTTCTTCTTTCACTTCCTTCCTTCTTCCCTCCCTCCCCTCCTATTCTTCTTTCTTCCCTCATCCCTTTCATCTTACTTCCTCTTTTCCTCCTTCTCTCCTTCCTTCCCTCCGCCACCCTGAAGACAAATTACAATTCCATGTCAGTAAGGGTTGCCGGGGATTGAAGAGGGAGAGGAAGAGAGCAGGAGGAGTGCATGAAAAGGAGGAGGAGGAGGAGGAGGAGGAGTAGGAGGAGGAGGGGGGAGGAGGAATGGGAGGATGAATATAAGGATGAAGAGGAGGATGAGTTAGGTGAAAAGAGAGAAGGCAATGTTGTAAAAAGAGAGGAAAAATGGAAGGAGGGGAGAAAGTTGGAATGGGAGAATGAGGACGAGGAGAAACAAAGATAAGGGAAAGACTTTTAGAGAGGTACAGAGAGGAATGAACAACGGCACAAAATAAGAGAAAAGAATAGAGAAGAGGAAGAAGAGAGAGAAAAAAAAGGAAAGAAAATGCAGGAAAGGGAACTGATAAGCGATAGAGAAAAGACAGACGGGGAGGGAGTGATAAGAGTTAGAAGAGAGGAAGAGGAGGAGGAGGAGGGGGAGAGAAAGGCGGCCGAGCGTGGGAGGAAGGATAAGGAGGAGCCGGGAAGGGAGGGATTATGGAGGGGAGAGAGAGAGAGAAGGGAAGGAAAGAGGAGAGGAAGAGAAGAGAGGATAAAGAGGATTTGTACAAGAGAAAGAAAGGATAGAGGGGAGGGAGAGGGGAACGTGGGAAACGGATGAGAGGGAAAAAGGGAGGGGAAGAAAAAGAAGAGAGGAAAGGATGAGAAGAGAGGAAAGAAGGGGGAGAAAGAGAAGAAAGACGGGAAGGGAAAAGAGGGAAAGGAGGAGGGGAAGAGAGAGTAGAGGGAAAAGGAAGAGAATGAACAGGACAGAAGAAAGACGAGGAGGGTAGGGATGGAGGAGAGGAGAGGAGAGGAGAGGAAATACAGGAAAGGAGGAAAGGAGAGGAGAGATAAAGGGAAGTGTAGAGGACAGGAGAGATAAGAGGAGGTGAAAGGCCTAAGAAAAAGGGGAAAAAAAAAGAACTGGAGATAAGGAAGCAGAGAATGGAAAGAGACAAAAGAGTATAAAAGCGGGAAATTCAAAAGGTAGGAGGAGAAAGGAAATAGCAGCAGTAGACTATAACCTCAGATTCATCTGAAATGTGACCCGAGTAGACTGCAGGCTGAAGTTGCTTTCCTCCTGCAGTCTACCGTTCTCCTTACAAGGGATTGGGAGGGAGTTGTGGTGAGCTTGCATAACCAGGCAGCGGAGTCTCCCAACTATGTCAGGGCCACCGCGCGAAAGCACCCCTCTCCAGCACGAGAAAGGAAGCAGGAGGGGGGGAGGGAAGAAAAAAAAGAAAAAAGAAAATCATATATGTGCTGCGGTAAGTTCCTAGAACCTACAACCTTGGTAGAGGCAGTGCGTGCAGACCATGAAGGATCTGAATGCGGCGCCTGGTGGATCCCCCTGAGAACAGTAGTAGACCCCCTGTGGTGATGGATCTAGCACTGCCTCAGGGTGTGCCGTGACCTCCTTGTCACACCAGCACACAGCAATAGGAGACAGCGAGCGAAGTGATGTGTTGACAAACCCCTCATTTTTTTTTTTTTATGGAAGGAAGAATGAACCAAAGGCCAGGAGGCCGCAAACCGTTCCTTCCAAGGAAAAACAAAAACAATACAACAGAGAGCCAATTTCAAGATCCGTTCATTTCAAGATGCCTAGACACACTGCTTTTGAAAGACTGGAGATCATAGGAAGTTATAAATACAGACAGAGGGAGACAGTTCCAGAGTTGACCTGATGCATAAATAAAGGACTGGGAGCAACGGTTAAGTCTTGCATTAGAAAGGTGGACAGAAAATAGATGAGAATTTGTTGCTAGACGGGTGCTACTCGCCCGTTGTAGTGGTGAAAGGATGCAAGCAGACAGTTCAGAGAAGCAGTGATCATCGAAACAGTGATAGAAAAAAGATAAAGATGCAACAGTGCAGTGATGAGGCGGAGGTTAAAGGGAGCCAGTAAGAGGAGGAGAGCTAATGAGACGAGAAGCCTTTGACTCCACCTTGGTGAGAAGAGCTGTGTGGGGGGAACCTCCCCACACGTGAGAGTTGTACTCTACAGTAACCTGACAACTTAATTTGAAAAATAAAAAAGCCAACTAAACGACTGTTTTGTACGTGTTTCCTTTATCACTTTGTCCATAAGTAAAATTTTATGAAAAATGAGGAAAAGAAGTTTCAGTACGATAAGTTGAAGGGAATCACTAAACTAATCCAGTACACCATCTATTCCTTGGGACAAATACCGTCCGTAGCTTAAAGGCGATTAGTCACATTCTCAATCATGTCTTGTAAAATAATTTTATTTTTTTTAAATCAGACGTATATGCCTATACATATTACTAACATAAAGTCGTTTGTCAGCAAAATATTTACAGGGATCAGATGAATATTACCTGCACACGCCCACGCATAGTATTGTTGTCTTCCTGGAAACATTGGTTCCCGCGATTTCGGTCGGAGGCCTCGTCTTTGCATGATTTCGGCTTCATATATATATATATATATATATATATATATATATATATATATATATATATATATATATATATATATATAGTTTTTATACTAGTAGTCGGTACATTCTCTTTCGCACTTGCCATATGAAACATTAATCTATTCTATAACTAAATGTTAAGCATAGCAAATCAGAAATGCAGTGAGACTTCTGTTATGTGATGAATGCTAACGGACTAGTAAAGGTTCTGTAGTATTTTACAAAGTAAATAGTATTTACTCAGTAACAGGTATAATATCCAGTGATTACAGTATTGAAGAATTTATGTACTGTTCATCACTAAATATTTTTGAAGGGACTTTACTGTAGAAAATAAAATTACGTGACTGAGAGCCAGGAGGAGTTGACTGAGTTATTAATTAAATTACTCGGTGATCTCTGGCAAATCACTGGTTTGTGAACGCTCTCCCTAGAAGTCGGTTCACTTTTATGCTTGTCCACCACACGAGGGTTATTAAGGTAAATAGTTTTTCTAAGTCACAGTTTTTCTTAAGAATATAAACGTAACAATCGAAGTTACATTCACGTCTCATATTGCACTAACTGATAACGAGGCACATAGGGAAACAAATGTACCGAACAATCTGACCGGCCCGAGACAGCTGGGGTCAGTTTGTTTTCTCTATGTCCCTGTATACTTAGCAACAGAAATGGCACAAGAATACCCCGCCATACTCGACTATATCCAGCTCGAGGGACTGTCACAACCAGAGCAGACCATTCAGCCAAAAAACATATTTCTCTCTCTCCCGGCCGTCTCATGCTGGGAACCCAGGCAATATGCATGTCTCCACTGTGCCAGCTCACACCCAACCCCTCATCGTGCTATCTCAGAGAAAAGAAGATTGGAGAGAAGTGGGAAAGCAGCCGGGACAAGGAAAAATTTATTTAAAAAAGAAGGTATAAAGTCAACTAGAAGTGAAAAGACGTAAACAAAGAAGAGAGACAGAAGAAAGAAGGAAAGAATAAAGAGGAAGGGAGGACAGAAGAGGAAAGGGAAAACAGAGGAGGATAGTAAAGAGAAAGAAAGAAAAATGCAAAACTGAATGGAGAAATGAATGAATTAATTAAGGACAGAAGGAGTGACAGAGAGAGAAAATACAAGAGAAAAACACAGAAAAAAGGCAGAGATGAAAGGCAGCAAGCAAACATGAAGAGCAAAATAGGCAGTAAAGGAATATGCTGAGAGAAGGAGAGCAGAGGAATTAATGAATAAATATATGAATGAAAGAAGGAAGGAACAAAAAAGAGAAGAGAATGAGAAAAAGGCGAGTGAGAAACACAAAAGAATGAAAAGGAAGAAAGGACAGAGGGATGAAAAAAAAAGTCGTGAGAGAAATTAAAAAAAAAAGATAGAGGGAGAAAGGGAAACAAAACGATGATACAAAAAAATGGACGAAAGAGATGAAACATAGAAAATGAGAGAGAGAGAGAGAGAGAGAGAGAGAGAGAGAGAGAGAGAGAGTAAGGATAACAAGAGCAGAACGAAAGGATGGAAGGAAAAGGAAGGGAAAGAGGCCAAAATCTAGGAAAGCTGAAAGGAGAAGGAGATGATAAAAAGAAAGGAAGGAGGGAAGGAGAAGGAAGGACAAGAAGAAGACAATTAGAAGGAAGGACAGAAGGAGAAGGAATACATATCAAGCAGGAAAGATACAAGTAGAAGGACAAGATGACAAAAGACAAGGAAGAAGACGAAAGGAGAGGGAGGGGTATAATACAGGAAGGGAGGAAGGAAGGACAAGGAACAGACAAACATAAGACTAGTGGATAATGAGAAGCAAGAACGAAGATAATACGAGAGGAAGGAATGTACTCGTAAGAGAAGTAAGGCAGAGTGATGGGCTGTTGTATTCAATGTCTTCCCCTCTACCCTCCTTCGCCTCTCTCTCTCTCTCTCTCACACACACACACACACACACACACACACACACACACACACACACACACACACACACACACACACACACACACACACACACACACACACACACACACACACTGACAAAGGGGCAAACGAGGTCAAGCTCTGAGCAGTTCCAGTATCTTTTTACAGCTGCGCATCGCAACCCCGGAGTAGGGGGAGGATAGGAGGCGATGAAAGTCTTTTTATCTTCTACTTGCGTTCCTTTGGGCTTAGCAGTCCTGAGAGGAAAGAAACAGATAAACAGGACGAGGGCAGGGACGCCAGATTAAAAAAGGGGATTGAATGAAAGAATGGAAAGAAGAAAGATGATCAGAAAGGGGAAGAAAAGACCGCAGAAGGAAGCAAAGGAAGAATGGAGGGGAACAAAGAAGGAAGAAGGAACAGGAGGAAGCAGAAGAAGGTAAGAAGAGAGGAAAACAGTAAAGGCAAAGCGCAAAGAAAAGCCAAAGAATGGAAGAAGAGAATGAATGAATGAAGGACGGACGAATAGAGAAAGGAAGGAAGGAAGGAAGGATGAAAAAAAGAGAGAACAAGTACAGCACGTAAAAACAGTGAAGAATGAAATAAGAGAAGGAAGTAAAGAAGAAAGGAAGAAAGGAAGACTGAATGAATGAATGAATGAACCGAAGAAGAAAAGAGGAAAAGACAAGGAAAGGAAGAAAGGAGATGAAGGAAATAAAGAAGGGAGGAGCAACGAGTGCAGGAAAGGTCAGCTAAGGATGGATGAAGGCTAAATAAATAAACAAAAAAAAGAAAATGAGGGAAAGTGGGAAGGGAAGGAAGAGAGAGAGAGAGAGAGAGAGAGAGAGAGAGAGAGAGAGAGAGTTTTGAGGTATTCAGAGCATGCCGCCACTCTGACATCAAGGCAACGCAAGATCAAGCCCACAACCTGAGCTGCAGACCTGCTTTACTACTGCACACACACACACACACACACACATACAGATGCATACACGAAAATAGCCAGAGAGAGAGAGAGAGAGAGAGATCACGTTATTTTTAGTTGGTTCGGCCATGATGCTTATATAATTTTTTTTTTTTTTATGTGTCCGACTCTGGGCATAGGCTTCACAGCCTGCTATCAAGGCCCAGCAGTCCTCCTACATACCATACACCTCTACATGTCACCACTTCGGCGCTAACACCTACAGTCCATATTGAATACATGCTAGGCCTGTCTCATACAGGACTGGTGTATTGGTATTAGCGGGGGTATTTTTACGATATGTTGGCGGATCTTTCGGTAGATCAGTAAAGCCTGATTAAAGGAAATTCAAATCCTTAAACTCTTCCCTGCCCCAGCCGGGATTCGAACATGGGCCCGTTAGGACTGCAGGCCACCTCTTTACCGATTGAGCCACCGCCTCCCCCTAAATACAGAAATTCAGAATATGATAGTAAAGCAGAAGACTCTCCTCCAGCCTGCTAACGCTCTGACAAGTACCCGTAAAGGATTACAGGCAGAAACAACACACTACGACAATGAAATGACTGAAGGCAAATTATAGGAATGTAAATAAAAGAAAAGAAAAAAAAAACTAGCCTACTAATGATGCCTACCTTATCTCTCGGTTTTATATTGATCATCCTTGTATTGTTTAGGTTTTCATGAATTAATAGTACATTAGCATCGCACATGACTTAACTTTCCCATCCAAGCTTTCTACTGTATATGTCGCTGCCTCTTACTCCATTTCACTTATTTCAATTAGTGCCTTCTTGCTACCTCAGGCCATGTCACCTATTTAATTACTCTTATGTCTTTTACCATTTTCTCTCAATCCATCTCTTCCATCTTGCTGCCTGTGTGTTATTTTACCCCCCTCCCTCCATTTCTGCATTTCTCTCATGTCATCATTGTATATTTCATTGTATATTTCTGCCATCGGAGCCAACAGAGGTTACGTCTCACCTCTGGGTGAATTACTGAAAGTTAACCCTCTCATGGCTAGATCAATCCTAGTACTTTATTCCAGCTAAAGCCAGACGATTTTATTCAGCAGGGAGTGAGTCACAATAGCCTGAGTGTTATGACTGCCAACAATTACCTTCTTATTGTCGGGACAATCCTGGTATAATATTCCAGGTAACGCCAAACTGTTTTCTTTTTTAATCCTGGTACAGGTAAATCATGGATACCTCAGAGTGTAAATGGATCATTTTGAACATTTGAGACTTAAGTCAAGTTATCCCTTCAAACCGATAGCGTAATTTACATTCTGTTCTTGCCAATACTGGACGATTTTATTCAGCCGAGGAGAGACTCTGAAATGATGGGGTTAGGTGCAGCATTCATTAAACATTTCATTGTTATGTTATTCCGAAGTTTAATAAAATTGTCTAGAGGCAGCACGTCTTATCTACAATAACATGTCTTCGTACTGAAGTGTTTCAGCTTGGTGATGGCACATTTGCAGTCAGTAGTTCCTGTACACTGTCTGGAAATTAGGTCAGGACCTTTGATGGCTTGCTGTACCAACCAGTGATTTTCAAGTGGACGGCAAGTGCTACATTCTTGTTTCGGTCGTCCAGATCACCAAACTTGCAAATCAGTTATTGATCGCAACTGCACGTTAGAGAGCAAGGACACTCCATTTTAATTCATTAACAGAGTCTGGGTTCTCTTGACTGAATGAAACTGTCTGACGTTAGAAAGATTAATATAAAGTAATGATATACAGGTATTGTTGTGAATGGATTATATAAAGCTTTTTCTAGCCTTTTAGATGTGTAGGGATACTCTTAGTTGAATAAATTCGTCTGCAGGTAACAATAATACAGTACTTATGTTAAGCTGTCACAAAGATAGAGTTTAGAGATAGCTGTGAACACTCTACCTGCGTAATAATTCTACCAACCAAAAGTGTCTGGCATTAACTTATAATTCCAGTTGCTACAGGTCGGCTTGGCGTGGGAGAGGTACTGTTGTCCACAGCAACATCTGTTCACTTTCGCCGAACAATTATGAAACTTTATATAATATTTTGAAAAGTATGTTGTGCTCCGAAGATAATGGCAGTGGGGTTCGAAAGTCAGTGCTCACTGTCTCGTTACTGATGGTAATGAAGTGAATCAGTATTTTTGTCCTCAACTGTACAATGAAAGACAAAAGTCGGGTCCTGAAATTTGGTGAAAACATCTGCTGAAAGGCTAAAGTTTTGGCGTGTTTGACTTTGCATCGTACGGAAGGCTGACAGCACTGACATGAGTTGCCATTGGCACCAGGTGACTAGCCTGTGGATGCCAGCATATTTTTAATAACCAAGCGAAATGAAGATATGTAGTTGTGTTTCTCTGACCGCTAATTTTACTAGATATGTGTATGAACAGTTTCTCATTTGTTCTCTCTTTTTTTAAAATACCATGTTAGGAACACTGCAAGGCAATTTAAAAACATGATTGTCCGGGTTTGGGTTCTTCTTTATTAATTTAACTTCTGCTTAGCTGAAGTTGGTAATTATAAGCTGTAATTGTAATTATCTGTCACAAACACCGTTGCCACATATGGGGATAGAGTTAGTGTATAAAGATAATCGATTGTTTTGTTATGAGTGGCCTAAGTTCGAACGCATTACCCAGAAGATCGAAGGCTACACAGAACTATTCGTGCGATTTACTTTAAGTACAATTCGTCTCTTACGGAATAAGCACTGCTTACAGGTGCTACCTTCCATCGTTGTGATTACTTCCTGGTCCTATATTGGTGTGGTAACAATAGATAGGGTGACCTGAGCGATAACCGTTGTCCGTTGTGCCTTCCTCCCGAAAGCACCTAATCGAACTATCTGTTCGAGATTCTTTCTTCCTAAATAAAGGTACATCATGTCCTCTCTCAGTAGCTAAACGTATGTTGTTTTGCCCTGCCCATAACAAGGTATAAACTAGGTCTGCCTGATGTTTTGTAGTACGGTGAAATATGTAACGGCCAACAGTCATCGCCTGACTGAATATGGTTTACATTTCGTCTCTCAGGCGCAGCAATTCTCGAAAATGAATGTTAAGGCTTCAGAATTTCCCGGGTTCGTTTATACTTTCATCATCAGCAGATATGAAGCTTGAGGAAATTCAGGCTAGCCAAGCACGAGTATGTAGCTGTGGTAAAGCTCTCATAATGTTTCACGTTTTAATTTTCGGACAAAACTGGGACACGACTTTTGTCTTTCACTGTACACGTTCGACTTAATGTACAGAGTACCGTATTTGTAGGACGGTACTCTCATGACTGTGGGTCTCTGAAAACGCATCTCCTTTGTGGAATTAGCCTTTTGGAGTGTGTGTGTGTGTGTTTTTTTTTTAAACTTCACTAAGGCAAGAATGACACTCATGTTGCACTCCCAGAATCAGTTGCCATCCAATCTGTCATTAATTTTTTCCAGTACAATGGTGTGTGTGTGTGTGTGTGTGTGTGTGTGTGTGTTTCTGCTTCCTCCAGACGATGTTATTCAGCTTGAGAAAATTTTCGCCTAGCGATAGTGAAGCCTTTTTCTAACGTCCCCAGTTTCAAAAGTTTCTCTTAAGTTTAACAGAATTATTTGCAAGTTGAAAAAAATAAAAGAAAAAATCCGTCATAGTAGAAATGGGTTTAATGATCGTGCATTACTTCTGTTTCTTATAATTATCAACATAGTCTCCTTAAGTAACGTGCATGAGAATGTTACCAACCTGAGGCTCGTATACATATTGCCAGACAAATATAATCGTCTTGTGTTAGCTGGAATAGAATAGTAGGTTTTGGCTGCCATGAGAGGCTTGGCGGTAAGTTTTAACACTCACTCTCAGCTGAGTACGATCGTCTGACCTTAACTGAGAAAGAATACCTGAGCTGTTTTGATGATGAGTGAGCTGGTTGTGAGCATTAACACCCTCAGACTCCTATACTCACTCTCAGCTGACTGGAATCGTCTGGCGTCAGCTGGAATTGAAAACTAGAGTTGTCCCGACCATGAGAGGGTGAAGGTGCTATATACAGAAATCAACTAGCCAAGAGGGGGGGGTTGATAGGGAGCCTCCTTAGCCTAAGAGAATACTGGAAAAATCCGGTAGTCTGTGCTGGCTACCTGCTCCCTTACGTCGATATTCTAGCCTGCGTGGGAGTCTCGTTAACACCTTTTTCCTCTGCATCTGGCACGCTCATACTCTTTTTGTGTTAATTATACAACCTGTGTAGGAGTTAACAGCATATAAATAGCTTGAAAGAGAATACTGAGGTGTAATAGCGATGATAAGTAACTAAACTGAAGGATGCTACAAAGTCGCCTACGATCATTAGAATACAAGTCTTAGTCTCTGGGAAATGATTACTATTTTCCTTAAGTATTATTCCCAAGGCACTAGGGTATTTTCTCATTAATTTTCTTCCCAGTCATCTCTTTCTCTCTCTCTCTCTCTCTCTCTCTCTCTCTCTCTCTCTCTCTCTCTCTCTCTCTCTCCATGACCCTTCGTACCTTTGTTTTCGTTTGCCTTTTTCATTATTTTTTCCTTCATCACAGCTTTCCCATTTTTCCATACATTTTTTTTCGCCCACTCTGTTATTCCAGTTCTCTTGTTTGCAGCTCTTCCCCCTTTTTCCCTTTATCTTCTATTCTGACCTGTTCCTTCCAATCGCTTTTCTTCCCTTCTTTCTCCTTCGTTTTATTTGTTGTAATTTGGTTTTCGTGTTTTTGTTGACGTTACTTTTATCTCGGTCTTGTTTTACATGTTCTTATTACTACTTTTATTATTGCCGTCTCCCAGTGTAATGCTGTCTTCAGGTGACAGTGCTAAACAAGCCAAATAGTCTGTTGTAACTCAGAAAACCATTTACTAACTTGGATGATAACTGTATAGGTCAATGATGCTCAGGGTTTAATGGGTTAAGGCACTCCGACTGGATAGAGCCCTTAAACGACTGCATCCGAGGGTGGTTCAAGAGGTGGTTGGAGTTTCTTGTCACCCAGGGATGAGCGAGGCAGGCCATCCACGCCTTAAATAACAGGATTGAGTTGCATAGTCCTGAGTCCCAGCACTCGTGATGTGGTGTGAAAAGTCTGGGTGATGGATGCATGGATGGTGTTCCCTCCTCTGTCTCATTTCAGTCTCTCAGCTTAACATTTTTCCTGTTTCTCTCCTATTCTTCTGTTTCTTATTCTTCTTTTCTTTTCATCCCACTATCATATTTCTTCTTATTCCCTCACTCTTGTTTTCATCTTCCTCGCTCCAGGTACATTGTTTTTCCTGCGTCAGCCTTCTGTCTCTCTGTTTCGCTGTTTCTGTATTTCTGTCTGCCTTTTTGTTTGTTTCTGTCTTTCTGCCTGTCTGTGTCTGCATTTCTGTTTGCCTGTCTGTCTTTCTGTCTGTTTGTCTGTCTATCTGTCTCTCATGTTAAAGCTGCATGTCAGTCTAATTCTCACGATATGACTATAAATATCCATCACCCACTCTCTCTCTCCCCCCCCTCTCTGTCTGTCTGTCTCTCTGTCTCTCTCTCTCTCTCTCTCTCTCTCTCTCTCTCTCTCTCTCTGCCCGCCTTCTCTTTCGTATTCATGGCTCGGCCAACCCCACATCCATATATATTTAGCCTCAAAGATCCGTTTTAAAGCTTTCCTTGTGTGTTATTAAGATATAAATACCTCCTTTTTAATTAGACTGTGTGCTTGGGGATGGGGGGAGTTGTGGTCGATAGTGGTGGTAGTTGCGGTTAGTGTGAAATTGTGGTTGTTGGTGGTTTTTAGTGGTTCTTGTGGTTGGTGGGGAAGGGTCTGGTCGTTATGGTTTAAAGTAGGAGTTGGAGTTGATGACTGTGGTGTTACTGTGGTGGTGGTAGGGATTGTGGCTGAAGCTGGGAGATGAGGTTGGTGATGACAGTTGTTGATGAGTGTGGTAGTTGTGCCTGGTGGTGGTGGTTGTGGTTGGTGGTGTTGGTTGTGGTTGGTTGTGGTGGTGGATTGGTGGCGGTATAGCCGGTAGGAATAATGCTGGAAGTCATGGTAAATGGGGGTGATTTTGGTGCCTAGTTGCGGTGGGAGGGAAAAATGGTGGTAGATGTATTGATTGTGGTGGATGTTCGTTGCTGAGGGTGATGGTGGTAGTAGATGGTGGTGGAAGAACTGGCTGGTGGTGGTAGCTGTGTTTAATGGTGATATTTGTGGTTGACTGTAGTAGATATGCTCAATGGTGGTAGTTGTATTTGACAGTGGTGGTTGGGGAGGAAAGTAATGGTTGTAGTTACTGTGGAAAGATTACTCATGGTGGAAAACGAAATAATAAGGATGATAATAACGGAAGGGATGGTGGTAGTTGTGGTACTGTGGTTGACATTTATGGTTGTGGTTCGTGATGTAGTTGTGGTTGGTGGGAGTGTAGGAGTAATAGTGGCTGATGGTGGTATTTGTGGCTGGAGGAGGTACTTATGGTTGATTATGATATTAGTGGTTAATAGTTTGAGTGTGGTAGTTGTAGGAGTTGGTGGTAGTTAGTGGATGGTAGTGGTAGTTACTGGTGATGGTTGTGGCTGGTGTGGTTGAGAGTAATAATTGTGGTGGCTGGTGGTGGTGGTTGCGATTCCCAGTGGGAGTTGTGGTGACTGATGTGATGTGGTTGATAGTGGTATTTGGTTAAACGTGTTGGTTGTGGTTACTGTCATCTGACATGGTTGGTGGTGTTCGTAGCTGTGGCTGACAGTAGCAGTTATGGTTGATCGTGGTACTTGTGGCTGACAGTAGGAGTTGTGGTTGATAGTGGTAGTTATGGTTGACTGTGGTAGCTGTGGTTGACGGTGAGAGTGATCGGGATGATAACAGTACTATAGTTGCAGTTGTGGCTAATAGTAGCTGATACGGCTGATGGAAGTGGTAGTTGTTATTGACTGTACTAGGTGTGACTGATAGTGGTAGTTGTGGTTTACGGTGGTATTTGTGATTATAGCATTGTATATGGTTTATGGTGTTGGAGTTGTCGTTGACAGCAGTAGATGTGGGTGATGGTGATGGTGGTTGTGGTTGGTGGTGGTGGCTGAATGATGGGGGGGAGGGTGATAGACGGGGTTAGGTAAAACAGAGTCAAGGTCAAAGGATGAAAATGAGGGTTTATATAACACATCAACCGTCACTAGGAATATACAGTATAGAGCTCGACAGATCCATTCTTTGTGTTTCAGTAAAGGATTCCTCCTCACAAATGGTATTTAAATAAAAGTCCAGTGAAACTGTGATGCTATGACTATTAACATAGGTGGGGACATCGCACATACCTTCTATCGCTTCAGCAACGGAAGTCAAATTAAAGTGATTCTTGTTTTTTGTACACGATTTTATTCACCTTAGGGTCAGATTTTTAGACTGAGGTGGTTGAAGATTTCATTTATTAACTCCTCAGTTACTGAAAGTCCTTCTTAAACTGAATGAAATAATCTGCAGAATTCACTGATGCATTACAAATGGTGTCATCTGGCTGAAGAGTTTAAGTCATTACTGAAGGTTACTGTACAGTACTTCAAATGTTTTATTATTTTTGCATCTAAAAACATATCTCATGGCATTACAGGAATAGCCTCTATATAATTAGGGCGGCAGCAGCATTTACAGACACGCATATGGATCTATATTTTCAAACTATAAATCTGTACAAAAATTTTCTTACATATGCATAACAATTAATTAGTTTAAAGCCAGTGTCTTTTGAATGCTTAAAATCAGAGGACATTGTGCTCTAGGTGATTTATTCACACTTGCGCACTGCTTGAAAGTTACCATCACTGAGAACCTTACAATTTCAAACATTCGTCCACCATACACTAAAAATCACACACTTTAATTTTTCTGTGTCCCTGGTTTGGTTTGAGATCGCCTGTGTGAGAACATACTGCATTGTACCGGTACAAAACTTCCATGTCGGAGAGAGATCTAGGAACTGATGCAATGCAGTCTGCAAATATTTGCTTTGAAATGCCATAATTACATCTGTCCTCCATATTAGATACGGTGCATCAGTAATTATTTCATTGACGTAAAAATCAAACAAAAGAAGAAGAAGATGATGAAGAAGAGAAAATGGCTTCCTGTCTAACGTCTATTGACACATGGTCATATCAATCAACCCTGACTGTTGTCATTGGCTACAAACCTAAAATATTGCAGTACATTCAGAATTAAGTCCATAGGAA